>NW_026843703.1:0-52928 GCF_030254825.1 Meriones unguiculatus | reverse complement strand
CAGAAGACGGCACAGGTCCTCATTATAGATGGCTGTGAGCCACAGCCATGTGGTTGGTAGGAATTGAACTCAGGACCCTTGGTAGAACAGCCAGTGCTCTTAACCTCTGAGCCCTCTCTCCAGCCCGATCTTGTAATTCTGCTCTTCTTGCCTCCACCTTGACTGACCGCTGGGGATGACAGGTGTGTGCCACTACATATGACTGTTTTGTATTAACTGTAACTGAAATCCAGCATGGTTTTTATCATTAAAGGCAAAACAAACCAACCAACAAACAAACAAACAACATTGTATGTAAACAAGCAACTGGAATTCTCTCAGATACTCAGCACCACTTCCAAACAACGTGAGCCATTAGTTTACATCTCTGCCTGAATAGTGAATATATTTGTTACGCGTAAGGATTCCAAGTCACCAATCTTAACCATAAAATGAAATAAGAATGCCCTTGAAGAAGGTGGACATGACAAACAATTCCAAGAGCCCATTGTGGAGTGCATCTCTGTAATCTCAGCACTTGGGAAGCCAAGGCAGGAGGACTGTGAGTTCAAAGCCTGCCCATGCTGCTGTCTCAGATGAAAGCAAGACAATTAATTGCACCAGGCGGTGGTACAACATGCCTTTAATCCCAGCACTCTGGAGGCAGATCCAGGTGGATCTCCGTGAGTTTAAGGCCAGCCTGGTCCACAAAGTGAGTTCCAGAACTACCAACGTTACACAGAGAAACCCTGTATCAACCTCCCCTCCCCCGCCAAAAAAAAACCAAGCAAATTAATTGCAAAAGGTATAATAATCAATAGGTAGATAGTCACTGAGTGCCTAAAATTCAGATGGCTAAGGCACAATCCACAGAAAAGCAACTTGGAAATTTGTTAAGTTTTCCTTCTCTCTGCACCCACCCGTTATCTTGTGTCAAGATCAAGTAGTTAAAAATAAGGGCATGAGCCAGTTACCGTGCCTTTCTTTAGTCCCAGCACTGGGGAAGCAGAGGTAGGAACTCTACTGGGTTCCAGGCCAGCCTGAGCCACATAGCAAGTTCCAGCACAGCCAGGGACACATAGTGAGATTCTATCTCAAAAATACATACATAAAGCCAGGCGCAGCAGTGCAGGCCTGCAATTGCTGTACTCAGGAAGGCAGAGGCAGGCAGATGTCTGTGAGTTCAAGGCCAGTCTGGTCTGCAAAGCAAGTCCAGGACAGCCAAGGCTACACAGAGAAACCCTGTTCCCCCAAAGCAAACAAACAAAATTTAAATACATGATAAGGACAAGACTACTCAAAAGTTACAAGGAATATATAGAGAGCTGGTTATATTTCACTTGAAGAATATACCACTCCTTGAGACAAAATCTTAAACTTGGCCTTAAACTTGAGACTGTTCGGCCTCAGCCTCCTGAGTGCTGCGATTACAGAAATGAACCATTACACAGCTTAAAATTTACAACTCATGTCACAATTTTAAGGGAGCATTTCAGTGGTTTGTTCTTTAAGCTTTCTAAGAAGGTGTTCTACTTAACTATTTTATCAGTGAGTAGAAAATGGGAAGGAACTAGGAAAAGAACCTGGGCTACATTTTGGGGAATCGAAAAGTCTCAGTGACACAAGAATGAGTGTACAATGGGTCTGTCCAAACAGCCGAGGTGCTGTTCCACACACATCTCTGAAGCATCAGACTCACTGGACAGGATCAAGAGAAGTAAGAGACATGTTCAGAACCCATGGTGAAGACAGGCAGAAGACCAGGTTGGCCTGAAACTTAGAGAAACGTGTCACCCTCTGCTTCCTGAGTTCTGGGACTAAAGGCATGCCCCATTCCACAGGGATAAAGGAAAGTCTGGGAAACCCTGTCATAAAAACCTTGGTATCCAAGGACAGGAGTTATGTGTCTCTGCTTGATGATTCAAAGACCTGTTAGACCAAAGGCCTGTGAAGGAGAGGACATGAACTCCAGGGAAGTCACTGGTTTGCAGAGTTTGCTGGCAGATCAACCTAGGATTCTTTCTTTCTTTCTTTTTTAACTTAGAAAAGGTAAAATGTAGTGAGAATTGTAGAATTTTGGTCTAAACACATAAACACACACACAGAGACACACAAAGGAACAGGGCTGGAGAGATGGCGAGATGCCTCAGTGGTTAAGAGCACTGACTGCTCTTCCAGAAGACCTGGGTTCAATTCCCAGCACCCACATGGCTGCTCATAACTGTCTGTAGCTCCAAGAGCTGACACCTTCACACAGACACATACACAGCCTAAACACCAATGCACAAAAAATAAAAGCAAATAAATTATTATTTTTTTAATTACACTTTATTCAGATTGTGTCCACCCATAAACCCCTCCCTCCTCTCCTCCCTGTTCCATCCTCCCTCCCCCTTCTTCACGCATGCCCCTCCCCAAGTCCCCTGATAGGGGAGGTCTTCCTCTCCTTCCTTCTGATCTTAGTCTGTCAGATCACATCAGGAGTGGCTGCATTGTCATCTTCTGTGGCCTGGTAAGGCTGCTCCCCCCTCAGGGGGAGGTGATCAAAGAGCAGGCCAATCAGATTATGTCAGAGGCACTCCCTGTTCCCCATCACTATGTGACCCACTTGGACACTAAACTGCCATGGACCGCACCTGTGCAGGGGTTCTAGGTTACCTCCAGTAAATAAGTTATTAAACAACACAAAATAGTGTAAGAATATATTTTTGTTTTAATCCCAGGTGTGGGGATGTGGGGCCGTTTTGCAGCAGCTGACTGATTTGCCAGCTGCAGACAGTTTCTGCAATTGTGTGAGGTTTGGAATTCTGGGAACTTTTCAGAGGGTCTATAAAAGCTGGGGGGAGGGGGTTGTCTTTCCTTCTGTATCCTTCTTGCTCTCCTTTCTAGTGATGGAGAAGAAGCCACAAGTGGTAAAGACCAGAATCAGTAAACTGTGTCCGTCTTTGAGTATTCAAGGTGTTAGATAATACGCCCCAATCGAATATAGAGCAGCTGTTCTCTCAGTGTTGCAGCTCACTGCCCGCAGCCCCTTCCCCATCAGGTGACTTGTCGAGAAGGCCTGCTGCCTACTACCCCCGGCTTTCCCGGCTATGGTCCGTCAAAAGGACTTACTGATCGTGAATCCATGTCATTTTTACTCTGACTACCGCTAGCAGCGCAAAAGTGACATTGGGATGGGTCCTGCCAGACACTAGCTGTCATTCGTTCTCTCCTTCCTCTAGTTTCGTGATCCTGAGTACGGGGAATGGTTTGGCTATCTGAACCGAGAGGGAAAGGTGGCCCTCACCATCAAGGGAGGCCCTTTTAAAGGTGAGCAAGGAACTGGACGAGACTGCAGGGGTTTGTGGCAACCGGCTTGCCTGGTGCTCCCAACCATTCTTCCCACAGGCTGCTTCCATGTACCGCGGTGCCTGGCCATGTGCGAGCAGATTCTAGGAGACCTCCTCCGCCGCCTTGGGCCCGCGCCTACTGGCTCCTAAGCCGCTGTCCCCACCTGCGGAGGCTCGAAATAAAGCTGATGCTACTTGGCGTGCTTGTGTGCGCACCTCTGTGGGCCCTGTGGGAGGGGATAACTACTGCCCACGCTACCCGCCCTGTCGGGCCTTTGCAGTGGCCTCAAACACAGCACCTCGGCGCCTATTGGTTCTAAGTGCCTCGCTCACTGCATGTGGTTAGGAAGCAGATCCCGTAGCTGCGCACTTCCGCTGCAGGCTATTTGGAGCTGCCCGCCCCTTCCGCCGCCGCCCTGGAGTTCCTGGCCCCAGTCCCAGCCAGCCCTGGCCCCTGTCGTCCGTGCCCTGCCTCTGAGTGGCCGCTGAGCGCGCGCGCTCACGACCCACAAGGACCCGCGAGCTCCGCCGCCGTGATGAACATCCGCAATGCTAGGGTGAGGTGACGGGGAGCCAGCCTGTGCGCGCAGCGTGGGCGCCTTACCGGGTGATCGTGTGCGCATGCTACCGAGGGACCTGGTGCTGTGGCCCGGCACGTCTACGGCCGCCAGACTTTAAGGCTGCTGCTGCAACCTGCTTTCGACGTCTCGCGATTTGCCACATTTGCCTAATGTCAGGACTGCGTTAAGCCAGCTGCACAACCTACGGGCGCTGTTGCTCAGTCCTGGAACTGGCACGTTTTTGCACGGCACACAGAAACCTGGATTTTTCAAAGTCGAGGAGTCTTAACTCTGCCCTGCCTGGGGGGAAGGGGAGGCGGCCCAGAGGTTGACACAGAACGGGGTCCCGCGTGTGTGAGACCCCTTAGTCCGTGTAGCCCTAGACTCACCATGTCCCGCTGTCATGCAGCCCGAGGACCTGATGAACACGCAGCACTGCAACCTCCTCTGCCTGCCCGAGAACTACCAGATGAAGTACTATTTCTATCATGGCCTTTCTTGGCCCCAGGTGGGCAGCTTTTGCGTCTTGTAGGGGTGTAGGGCGCAGCAGGAGGAAAACATAGATCCGAGTGGGCTGAAGGCAGTGTGCAAGGCCGTAAGAGCTTTGGTTCCGTGAGGACCTGGCTGATGGGAAGCCTGACAGGTGAAAGGGTGCGTGTAGGATCTCTAGGCTAGACATGGGACGGAGATGGAATTCCCACCTGTGCCTGCCCTCTTCCAGATAAAGAGAAGGCACAAGTGCGGAGTAGGGAGACCAAGCCCCTTGCATTCCTGGTCACCAGATGGCACAACTCACCAATTTTTGTGACTTCCCACTATCCCACACGGCAGGAGGCTGCTGGCTCTAGCCTGCTGCCTGCTCTGCCTGACTTCCTTTTCCTTTCTGTCACCAGCTCTCTTATATTGCTGAGGATGAGAATGGGAAGATTGTTGGCTACGTCTTGGCCAAAATGTGAGTCACCAAGGAGGAAAATAAAGGAGCCTAATGCTAAGATTGGGTGTCGATGGACTGGGGCAAAGCCTTTGGGGAAGGGGATGGGAAGCCAGCACCTCCCCTGTCTCATGAATGCTGCTGTGAATTCGTTTGAGAGGGTTCTCACTCTGTTGTCCAGACTGGCTCTCACTGTGTATCTCGGGCTGGCCTCAAACTTAAACAGCATTCTTCAATAGCCTCCTCAAAGCCTGGGATTAATTGTGCAGAGTTGGCTGTGTGTTTTGTTTTCTGATTAACAGGTTTGCAGGGTAGCTCTAAATTGACAGACAAATTGAGCAGAAGGTACAGAGACTTTCCACACACCCCTACATTTGTTCTCTCGCTACCATGTGTGGTACACACATTAGAAGTGAGAAACCAACAGATTTTGTCTAGCAAATTCGTGTTTTTATTGTTGTGCTTCTGTCTGTGTTGCACACTCTCCGAGTTGGACAATTGAAGAATGTCCATCTTCATTCATCCCTCCCTCAACCTCTTGACAACAAGGACACCTTTTCCGGGTGTTGCAGAATTAGAATAGTACCTTATAGCTCTTTCATGCTGGCTCCCTTCACTTAGTGCTCTGCGTTCAGCATTACTTTTTGTGGCTTGGCAGCTGACTTTTTTTTTTTTTTTTCAATCACATGGTGATGTTTTGTTGACAGTGCACATATCTGGTGGGTGTAGCATGGAGCTTTGAGTGGGGCATGTTTGGTTATTTTGATTCAGAAGTTACTAGTTCTCTGCCTGGGTCTGGGATGTTGTTGGATCAGCCACAAAGAGTCTGTGCACCTGCTGTGCACAGGCGTCCCAGATAGACTGCACCCATACCAGGCTCCTTTCTAGATTTCTCTTCTAGGGAAGAGGACCCGGATGATGTGCCCCATGGACATATCACCTCACTGGTGAGTAGAGCTACTGACGGTTTGGCCGAGATGGGCTGGAGATAATTGAATGAGTAGCCGAGGTCCCACTTCTTCTTTTCTCAGGCTGATTGTGGTAGCACTTGTTTCTTAACTTAGTTAATAGGCTGAAAACCACCCTCTTAGAAGTAACCCATTTCCTCTCCATATACCTAAATTTCACTAAGTCGAATGGCTATCTGTCACATCTGTTCCCCCATCTATATCAGGCCCTCCCTACTTCTTAGCAGGCTCACTTCCTGATTGGCCTGTTAATTTTGCTGATTAGGAGATAGCCTGTTTACTCTTCAAAGCTCTGGCTTAAATGTTTTTTACTCAGAGATACTTTAGGACACACTTCATCAATCACCCTTGCTCTGCTCCCAAGGGTTGGGTGTGGTTCCAGGCCCTTCCAGGTTCTCTTCTCTTCCTTGGAGGGGTACACAGCCTACCTACCAGATGGGAAATAAGAGGCTGGGGCTCCTCTGTGTCTTTTAGCATGGGCCTGCAACATGAGAAGTTATTTTGGTATAACAAGTCACACTGCAAGGAAGATAATTCCTTGAAGTCCACCGTGTTCTCTGATGCATGATATCAGTCTAGGTGGTGATGGGGAGGCAGAAGCTGTAAATGAAGTTGGGCTGAAGAAAGGGAAAGTAAAAAGCATCTCACGCAGGAGCCTGCAAACAGGTGGCCTCCTTTCTTAAAAATTCCAGTCTTCTGGTGAGGGTCAGGCTAGGAGGCCAGGGACATGCCAGGGCATATCAAGAAGGAGGGATGTAGGGATTAGGTTACATGATACTCTACTGGGTGTTTGAGGGCAATGGAGAGCAGCTGTTAGATTTATAAGATGGAGAGAAGAGCTCACATACTTGCACACTTGCAGGGAGTAAAATAGGGATTCATAGGTGAGGTAAGAAGGCAGTATTCTCTCCATATCAGAAACTGTACTCCCTGACAGACTCCTGGTGGGCGTTGGGAAGGTCTTCCTTGCCAGAAGAAACATGCTAAAGCCAGATAAGTACGTCTTAGGTCTCAGGAGACGCTGGTGATCTGGGAGGCTCAGGAACATTGTAGTTAACTTCTGGGCTGGCTAGCAGGGTCAGTGAATCAGCATGACAGGAAAGCTGTAGTTTTGCCTCATGACTCCCTACCTATATGCCTTAACACAAAGGCTCTCAACTGAGTGAGGTACTGCCCATACATGAGGAAAATACTGAATCAGGTTCATGTCCCTGTTGGGTCCTACTCTGACTTGAGGTGAGTCCTTTCCCTTCCTGGGCTTTTTTCCTCCTTGCAGTCTTTTGTTTGTGGGAGTTTTTGTTTTGAGACAAGGTCTTTATTAGATAGCCCAGGCTAAATAACCCTGAACGTCTTCTGCTCTTTCTGCCTCCACCTTTCAAGTGCTAGGATTACAGGCATGCTCTGCGCTCTTTTATTAACTGAGAACTAGATTGAGGCTGCCTCAGATTTTCCTTGTGGCTTTCTTTACCTTTGTAATTTGGATGAAACTCCTTCCGTGGATTGTTAAGGCTGTCTCTCCCAACTTGTGCAAGGTTGATTTACCTCAGCATTGAAAGCTTCTGCATTTCTTCATGTTTGAACTAGGAGTGAGAAAAGAGGACAGTAGGCAGCATTTGGGTATGTAGACACATGCATGCATGTGCAGCAGCAGTACAAACTGTATTGTTCCAGCAGGAAGATGGCAGAGAGGATGGGGTTTAGGCAGCCTGTTGTCTCAGCTAAACCGCCGAGGAGTCTAATAGCTGGCTGTTCCAGGTGCCCCTAGGAGACCCTCCCCTCTAAGGCAAGGCAGGGGCATAGTTGTTGCCTATGGAGCCTTGGAGGTGAGAACACAGGATTTTACAAATGGCATCAGGGGAGAGAGCTTTTTCCAAAATGTATCTGAATAAAGGAGAAAAGGGAAAACGAGCAGTTTCCCTTTTTTTCTCAGTACATTGGCCTCCATCAAATATATATGTATGTATGTATGTATGTATGTATGTATGTATGTATGTATGTATTAGACAGGGCTTCTCTGGATAGCCTTGGCTATCCTGGACTCACTTTGTAGACCAGAGAGCCACTTGCCTCTGCCTCCCAGAGTGCTGGGATTACAGGCCTCTGTGCCTGGCTAACCATCTATTTCTTAACTTGTAGAAGTATATCTGCCTCCCTGTATGGACACTATGGCTGAGAAGCAGATGAAAGGCCTAGACTGGTCCACAGAAGCCTCCTGTGTCCCCTCCTCCAAAACATAACCTGACTTCCCATCTACTTCTAGGAGGGGGACTGGTCTTGACTTTGAAGCCCTTCCCCACGCTGGCTGTAGCCCCCTTTGCCCAGAGCTGGGGCTTGAAATCCTACAGCCCTCTCAGATCTCACCTGACTGACATGCACATGCAGCAGGTCTGCCTCTGGGCCCCAGTCTTAGAGATTTTGGAGAAAGACAGAGAGATGGGGGAGATGCTATTTTTAAAAGATATGACATGATAGAATATGTTTGCCTGTAACATCCCCAGAACCCTTGCCACTGCAGATGTGAAGGACATAGGAACCTAAGTGAAAGAGCAAACTGCCAGGCAAGCTAGGGAAGGGCGCCATTCCAGCTGAAGGATGATTGTTCTCTTGTACTGTCCTAGGAGAACCACAAGGTCCCTGAGGTAGGCTTTTCCCTTTCTCGGGCAATGTGAGGGGCTCCTGAGAAGTTTCTGTCTCCGAATCACTGCTTTGGTTGCCACTTGAGGCTTGAGCATATTCTGGACTTGTGCGGATATGGTGGTGGTAGGGTACTGCCACGGAGCGTGTGGACCATCACCTGGTCTAGGGGGTGGGGAAGTCAAAGCAGAGACAGCTAGGCTCGGGAGGTCAGCAGAGGCTGATTCTGGACTCAAGCTTTTCTTAGCGAGCATTCTCTTACCTTGCTGTCAGCTGTTTACATGGAGGAAAAGCATCTGCATGTAACAGTTGGTATCTCCAGGACTACCTACAGGTACTGTGGGCTCTGGCTTTCTTAACTCTGTGGTACCGGGAGAGAATCCTGGGCCCTGGAGGACGTCTGGGATACAGTAGTTTGATAATCATGTAAACAGGGGAAGGAAGTCAGGGCTACCAGATTCCCAGAGGCTGATGAATTATCTCGGTTAGTGCCTTTTTTTTTTTTTTTAAGATTTATTTATTATGTCTACAATATTCTGTCTACACATACACCTGCACACCAGAAGAGGGCACCAGATCTCATTATAGATGGTTGTGAGCCCCCATGTGGTTGCTGGGAGTTGAACTCAGGACCTCTGGAAGAGCAGACAGTACTCTTAACTTTTGGACCATCTCTCCAGCCCTCGGTTAGTGCCTTTACTGCCTTCTGAGATGACCTTGATGAGAAGCATGCAGTTGTGTAGTAGTTTGAAAGCCAGAGCTCTGCAGATGGCTTGGCTAGAGTGGCTAGAGATTTGGGGTGATAATGCTCTTAAAGGACAGTGTGCTGGCTTAGCCCCTTCTCTCTTGGCTATATTTGACGACTAGGAGTTGGGAGAATATAAGACTTAATGAGTAGGAAGTATGGTCAGGAGGCGAGGGCTAGAAGCTCCTGGATGTTTTGACTTCTGTTTCCTTTTGTTCTTCAGCGACCAACCAGTGGTTCATCCCAGCTGTGAGAGGGGATATCCAGCCAGGGTGTGCAGCCTATGGCTTTGTGTGTGATGGTACTCGTCTGCTGGTGTTTGGTGGGATGGTGGAGTATGGAAAATACAGCAACGACCTCTATGAACTCCAGGTAATAATAAGTTAAAGCTTCTGTGGGCCTGGGTTCTTACACTGCCTCAGGCCCCATGAGACTCTCCATGTTTCTTACAATAGTTTGAGGGTTAAGACAGGAGAAGCAGTAGAAGGGGTCAGTTGAGAGTCTACCAAGGGGGGCTAGAGAGATAGTTCAGTGGTTAAGAGCACTGTCTGCTCTTCCAAAGGACCCGGGTTCATATTCCCAGCATCCACGTGGTGGCTCACAATTGTCTGTAATGCCAATTCCAAGGGATCTGACACCTTCACACTAACGCACATAAAATAACATTAAAAAATTATAATTTTATTTTAAATAACGACTGTTCTTCATGAACAGTATCAGAGGAGAAAACAGGACCATATTCTTTAGGATTTAAATGTTCCAGCAGTGTCCTCACTCAGTCCTATGCTCTAAGCTCCCCACCAATGGCCTTCTCATGTCAGGAGTCACTCTCTTAAGTATTGATTTTGCAGGCAAGTCGCTGGGAATGGAAGAGATTGAAAGCAAAGACGCCCAAAAATGGGCCACCTCCGTGTCCTCGACTTGGACACAGCTTCTCCCTCGTGGGCAATAAATGTTACCTATTTGGGGGTCTGGCCAATGATAGTGAAGACCCCAAGAACAACATTCCAAGGTGAGTCTTTGTCCTTCTTTTTTCTTTTTTTTTTTTTTTTTTTTCTGGAGAACCCCATCAGAGTGGTTCTACTTCCCATAGGTACAAGACTCATCTGGAATTCTAAAGTTGATTATGCCAACTGACTGTACTAGAGCCATGTTTCTCTCCTGTGCTGGGTTGTCAGTGAAACAGTGCATTCAGTGTCCTTTCAAGAAGTTTCTGACTTTGAAATCTGAACCTTTGTGTAGGTCTTACAGGAGAAAACTGGGCAAGAGGTAGAAGCCTGCTTTGCCTTGGGCTCGTCCCTATCCCTCATACCTTAGACCTGGTTGCTTTCTTTGCAGCTTCTGCTGCTTGTTTCCAAGGCCAAAGATCTTACTGTCTGGAGGTAGTTGCAAGCTGATGCCCCCTTGATCTAGGGAGGCCCAGGTATAATGCCTGGCATTGTATACATGCTTGCTTGAAGGGGCCTACTCTGAGTCTGAACTTAAGGCTGCCATCATGCTGCACTCCCCTTGTGAGCTTCTGGCAGTCCTCTCTTTGGGGGCAAGGATGGTAGAGTTTGGAATTTTCGTGGCCCTTGCTCTTTTATGTCCTAACAAATGTACTGCTCACTGAGAACCTGTTGAGGCCTGTGGTGCATGTGCTCCAGGTTTGCTATGACATCTTCCTCAGGTACCTGAATGACTTATATATTCTTGAACTACGGCCTGGCTCTGGAGTGGTTGCCTGGGACATCCCCATCACTTACGGGGTCCTGCCTCCACCACGGGAGTCACATACTGCTGTGGTCTACACTGAAAAAGAGAACAAGAAATCCAAGCTGGTGATCTATGGAGGAATGAGTGGCTGCAGGCTAGGGGACCTTTGGACCCTGGACATTGGTAAGAAGTTGATGCTGTTCAGTAGCTTCAGAGCAAAGCCAGTCTTCTGGATAGCTATCCTTGAGTGGCTGTCATTGCCTGGTGAGGTGGGGCTCATGGAGAGAGCTAGTAGTATCCCCCCTTAGTCTTACCAGTGGATAGGAAACAAACAATAAGAATCATTGGTTCCACTACCATACCGGCTTTCAGGAGAATAGGGAGAGAGCACAATCTTTAGAATGGAATTCTCTCAATCTACGTAGAGTACCTTGTCACATCATTTTTAACCCTATTTTATTTCGTGTTCCTTAAGCCTCTACCTCCCTTCCAGTCACCCAACCCTAAGTAGAAGGGAAAGAAGGTTAGAAGGGAAAGTGAACGTAGGTCTCTTTAGACTTAATTCCAGTAGGTTAGGGTCTTTGGGTTCTTTGGCGGCAGTAGCAATGTCATAGTCAGGATATCTAGCCGTCCAGGTAACCAGCAACTTTTTTCTTTCTCCATCTGTGTCCTCTCATTCATCAGTCTCCTCCAAGCTGCTATGCTTTCTTCCTTTGAGCTCTGAGCGCCCAGATTGTAATAATTGCGGCTGGCAAAGACCATGCCCCTGCATGAAGCAGTTATCAGCTGTGGACAAACTAAGGCAGTCAGTCCCATTTCCCACACTTGGGATTAAAACAAAAGCATATTTACGTAAAACATGACTGAGTTTTTAAAGAAACCAAAACTTCCACTACAGTCCCTACTAACTCTTCAGTGGACAGTCTGTATATGGAGTGGAATGGTGCTATTGTTGGTTTTTGTTTTGTTTTGTTTTAAGGATTTATTTATTATTTAAACAGCGTTCTGTCTGCATGTGTGCCGGCGTACCAGAAGAGGGCACCAGATGTCACTATAGATGGTTGTGAGCCACCATGTGGTTGCTGGGAATTGAAGTCAGGACCTTTGGAAGAACAGCCAGTATTCTTAACCTCTGAGCCATCTCTCCAGCCCAGAATGGGGTATTCTTATATGGCTAGCACAGTAAAAATTTGTTCCTCATAGACCAGTTAGATCTTTTACCTACGCTACAAAGTGGGTGATAGATTGGGTGGGGGTATATTGCCCTGTGGATCAGAGCACCTAAGCATTGAAATAAAACTTAAGTAGCAATATTTCCTTAAGTGTGGTCTGCTCAGTGCTAAGGTGGCATGGACGTAAATGCTGTACAGGGAGTAGACGTGCAAAGGAGAGGTTGAGGTGAGCTTGACACCCCTATGTCATCCCTGAGAATAGTGCTGCCTTATAGCAGGTACACAGTACTTTTGGGAAGAAATCTTGCCCAGGTCATCCAAAGAGCTTTGGAAATGCTGAAGCCTAGCCGTTAGGGCAATAAATTGGAGAGCCTGCAGAAGTATTTAGGAAGACAGGAATGCAGTTCTTGTGTTGGTTTGGGGCCCGCTTGGCCCCAGCCCTGGGACTATGGTATCTGAACCAGCCTAGGTAATCTCTTTCTCCATTTCTGCAGAGACACTGACATGGAATAAGCCCAGCCTTAGTGGGGTGGCCCCTCTTCCTCGGAGCCTCCACTCTGCAACCACCATAGGAAACAAGTGAGTGTCTGCTCTTCTCTTCCCTGACCTGAGCTGCCCCTGACTCCTGAAGGGTTCTCAAGCAAGTTTTGTCAACTGTCCCTCAATCCCAAGAAGACCTCTTTCTGGCAGGTCTGGCATTCAACAGCCCCATGCCCACCTTATTCCAACATAGAAAGGACAGATTAAAGGTGGAGGGACTGCAGCAACAGCCCCAGTCCCTTCCTTGACATGTAAGGCTCTACCCCATCCAGAGTATAGGCTGCTGAATCATATAGATAGCATTCTTTGTGACTGCCAAGGACTAGATCCATGGGGATTCAGGTAAGAGATGAACCATCAGATAGGAAGTACCATATTAAACAGCTTCATGTACCGTCAAGGACTCCGAGGACTTCTAGAGAACTGAGCATGTACAAAAGTTACTAGGTAAAAGATGTATCCTCTAGCTTTGTTCTGCTTCAGTCCTCTCTTGCTTTTTCTTTGCTTTACTAGAATGTATGTGTTTGGTGGCTGGGTGCCTCTTGTCATGGACGATGTCAAAGTGGCCACACACGAGAAGGAGTGGAAGTGTACCAACACACTGGCTTGTCTCAACTTGGGTATGGCCTTCTCAGGCTTAGAGTGGTGAGGGGTGGGGTGGCCCTGGGACATTTTTATTCTCATTTTTTAGGGGGGTGGGCTCATCTTGAGACAGGGTTTCTCTTTGTAGCCTTGGCTGTCCTGGGCTTGCTTTGTAGACCAGGCTGGTCTTGAAGTCACGGAGACCGACCCCCCGCCTCTGCCTTCCCAAGTGCTGTGATCACAAGTGTGCACCACCACACCTGGCTATCACTTTATTACGATATACACCTTTGTTTCTAGCATCCAGGAGGCAGAGGCAAGTGGATCTCTTAAGTTTGAGACCATCCAGTTTTTCATAGTGAAACCCCATCCCAAAAACAAAATACCAAACAAAAAAATTGAGTTGTTTTATTTTGACATTGGATTCACACATTTTCTTAAGATCTTTAATGTTCAAGGAGTTATATATTCCAAATAACTTTTCAGCTCATGGCTTAATTTTCTTCTTAGGTGTGTTGCCTTATTTTTCTGTTTAGTTTTAATTTAATACTCCAATAACTTTACCTTTCGTGACAGTGAAAGAATAGAGGGCCACTTTTGATTTGGGGGACAGGTTTCTTTTGTCCTCTGTGTGACTCTAGCACCTGTGTACCTCTAGATACCATGGCCTGGGAAACCATCCTGATGGATACACTGGAGGACAACATTCCTCGAGCTCGAGCTGGCCACTGTGCTGTTGCCATCAATACTCGCCTGTACATCTGGAGTGGCCGTGATGGCTACCGTAAGGCCTGGAACAACCAGGTGTGCTGCAAGGACCTATGGTATCTGGAAACAGGTAAGGTGCTAGGCCACTGTTATTCCCGCTGCTAAAGCGTCTCTACTCCCTATTGTTGAATTAGTGTTTTGTTTTGTTTTGTTTTGTTTTGTTTTGTTTTCCTATACCAT
The DNA here is from genome assembly GCF_030254825.1 of Meriones unguiculatus. Taxonomy (NCBI): domain Eukaryota; kingdom Metazoa; phylum Chordata; class Mammalia; order Rodentia; family Muridae; genus Meriones; species Meriones unguiculatus. The sequence goes on along the minus strand of NW_026843703.1, from coordinate 38,842 downwards.
CTCTAGCTCCTAAATAATGAGATTGGAGACCTGTTAACGTTTATAATGAGCATTAGCTGGGTAGATTCTCATTTATTCTAACCTGTCTGTGCCAGCTTGGCCTAGTTCCCAGTCACATTCCCTGTTACCTGTCCTCTAGTCTTGCCCTAGCTACTCCTGCCCTCATGGACACCTCCATGACACCCCCAGGGACACCTCCCCATGCTGTCCCAGCGACCTTCTCTCTCTCCTCCCTCCCTTTCACCCCCTTTTCCCACCTGGGACCCCACACACACCTGGATTATAAGTCCCACCTTAACTGCCCTGTATGTTGTTCTACTCTTTATTGACCAGTCAGAGGTAACGGAGAACAATTATTACACAACATCGAGGCAGGAGATCCTTTGAAAGTAATGACAATACCAGAATCTGTTTTCATTTAGCTCACTGCTAGTTTAGAAGTTCAGCAATTACCGATTGATGTGCAGAGACAGAGCTTCATGTAATGTGAATGAAGGTCATCTATACACCTATCTTAATAACTGGTTTGTTGTATTACAGAAAAGCCACCACCCCCGGCTCGAGTACAACTAGTCCGAGCCAATACCAACTCGCTGGAGGTTAGCTGGGGCCCAGTGGCAACAGCCGACAGTTACCTTCTGCAACTCCAGAAATATGACATTCCTGCCACGGCTGCTACGGCCAGCTCCCCCACTCCCAATCCAGTTCCATCTGTGCCTGCCAACCCTCCCAAGAGCCCTGCGCCAGCAGCAGCTGCACCTGCCGTACAGCCACTGACCCAAGTAGGCATCACACTTGTGCCCCAGGCTGCCACTGCACCTCCAAGCACGACCACCATCCAGGTCTTGCCAACAGTGCCAGGCAGCTCCATTTCTGTGCCCACTGCAGCCAGGACTCAAGGTAAGTCATGAGGGCCTAGTCACTAAAGATATTCATTGCCTGAATAGTGGGTGCTCTGCTGTTCTTGGTGGATTTTAGCTTCAGGCTTATTCTTGAGATTAAGGGTAAGAGTGCTCTGTCTTGCTGGTGGCTTCTTGGTGGATTTTAGCTTCAGGCTTAGTCTTGAGATTAGGGGTAAGAGTGTTCTGTCTTGCTGGCAGGGACTGTGCTGAGGGCCTTGAAAACTCATACGTAAAGAACTGAGCAGAGTGGTGGGATATGTGTGGAAGAGGACCTCCTAAGGATCAACACTCTTTCTCATCAGGTGTCCCTGCTGTTCTCAAAGTGACTGGTCCTCAGGCTACAACAGGAACACCACTGGTCACGATGAGACCTGCCAGCCAGGCTGGAAAAGCCCCTGTCACTGTGACCTCCTTGCCTGCCAGTGTGCGAATGGTTGTGCCCACACAGAGTGCCCAGGGAACGGTGAGGATCTGTTACTGAGGGGGGCTTTGTGGTGACCCAAAAGTATAAACATAGTTCTTGTCTGATCTGTAAAAAAAAAAAAAAAAAAAAAAAATATATATATATATATATATATATATATATATATATATATATATATATATATATATTATGTGTGTGTGTATGTAGCACACACACACATACCCTGGGAATATAGCTTATTGATAGAGTGCTTGCCTATCGTGCATGAAGCCTACCAGCTCTCATCATATGCGTTAGTTGTTTTGTAAGGTACTATCGCATCAAAACTGGCACACATCTTAAATCCTAGTACTCGGGAGGCTGAGGCAGGAGGATCTCTGTGAGTTCCAGGACAGCCAGGGATACACAGAGAAACCCTGTCTCAAAAGAACCAAAAAGAGAGAGAGAAAAAAAATTAATGCCTTAAGGGGGCCTTGTGATAGTGTGATCCTTGAGGCATTTTCAGTGTAGCCTTCCTGATTTGGAAGGGAACGGGGAAAATCTGGTTAGCTGGATTTGACCCAGGGCCGTGCTAATGAGCTCTATTTAGTGCAAAGATTGTGCTTTGTTTTAGTGTTTGAGTCTTGTTCTATAGCCCAAGCTTCTACTGATTAGAGGGATTCTCCTGACTCAGCCTCCTGAGTGCTAGACTTCTAAGCATGAACCATCACACCCAGCAGTATGGTGGTGGTGGTATTAATGGTGTTATATGTGAAACTCATTACTCCCTGCATGCTAAGAATGAGTTCTTATACTGCGCTACATCTCCAGTTCTGGCTATGGTCTTTTTCTTTATCTCTGTAGTGCTGAGGACAGAACCCTGTTAGGAAAGTACTTCACAGACAAACTACACCCCTAGCTTTTACTTTTGAATCAGAGACTCACTGAGCTGTGATCTCTCTGCTTCAGCTTCCTGAGTAGCTATGATTACAAGCATGTATTCCAGGCCTAGCTTGACTATGGTTCTTTGCTTAAAAATCTGTTCCGGGGTTGGGGTTATAGCTCAATTGGTTGTGTGCTTGCCTAGCATGCACAAAGCTTTAGTTTAGGCTCAGTTTCTAACACTGTGTAAGCCAAGTATGTGCTTGCATGTTAGTAATCCCAACATTTGAGAGGAGGAAGCAGGAAGATCAGAAATTGAAGGTCCTCTTCAGAGCAAGTTTGAGGCCAACCATGAAACCCCTTTTCAAAAGACAAAACAAAACAAACCAAAAAGAAAAAAAACAAAACAAAACAAACCAACCAAACAAACAAACAAAAACAACTCAAGAGCACTTGGCAGGCAACCTGCCTACTTGTTTGCATTAGGAAAAGTCAAGGGATGCTGCTGAGCCCTCCTGGCAGGTTCTGAAGGGGTCATTGAGTTGGGAGGCAGGTGGCAGGTGGAACCCCTGCAGCTCACATGCTTTGTGCCCACCACAGGTGATTGGCAGTAATCCACAGATGAGTGGGATGGCTGCATTGGCTGCTGCTGCTGCTGCCACACAGAAAATCCCTCCTTCCTCAGCACCCACAGTGCTGAGTGTCCCAGCAGGCACCACCATTGTTAAGACAGTGGCTGTGACACCTGGCACAACCACTCTTCCAGCCACTGTGAAGGTGGCCTCCTCCCCTGTAATGGTGAGCATTTATCTTCTGAGCCTGGTTATGAGCTTGCACAGCCCTGGGTTTGGTGACTTCTATGATCAAACAAGCAGTGGCCATTTGTTCTGGGCTTTGGACCACCCTTGAGGCAACTGGTTTAAAATCGGTCCTGGTATGGGCTGTGGAACATGCAGTTGCCATTAAGGGTATCCAGCTTTAGGTAAGACCTATGGGGAGTTAAGGCTGCTCTCTTGCTCAGCCAACCAAGCAGAGTGGACAAGTGGACGAGCAGGGCTATAGCTAGTATGTTGGCATTCTGTCCATCGCTCATCTCTGCTTCTCCAGGTGAGCAACCCAGCCACTCGCATGCTAAAGACTGCAGCTGCCCAAGTGGGGACATCTGTGTCCTCTGCTGCCAACACATCTGCTCGCCCTATCATCACGGTACACAAATCCGGGACTGTGACAGTGGCCCAGCAAGCCCAGGTGGTGACTACAGTGGTAGGCGGAGTCACCAAGACCATCACCTTAGTGAAGAGCCCCATCTCTGTCCCAGGAGGCAGTGCTCTGGTGAGTGACAGGCACCACCTGGCTGTGTGTGACAGCTGCCAGGCTATAGTGAATGCCACTGGTGGATTGCTGTCTTGGGCCAACTCCAGTATAGTCCTAGCCCAGGCCATGCCCTTGTTTGGTTCCAGATCACTGCCTACTCCATCCTTTCCTTTTTAGATTTCCAATCTGGGAAAAGTGATGTCAGTGGTCCAGACCAAACCAGTTCAGACTTCAGCAGTCACAGGCCAAGCGTCTACAGGTCCTGTGACTCAGATCATCCAGGTGAGCTCTCTCTCTCTCTCTCTTTCATCCTTAAACTCCATGCTCATGGGGGCGAATGCGCGCAGGGAAATAAAGACAGAAGATCCCGTGAGAACAAGTGGCTCAAAAGCCTGCTGATATCACGGCACCCACGCTATTCAGAATTACTCTCCGAGTAGAGTAGCTAAACCTAATGTTCCTTTCTGGCATAAGTTCCTATTATTTATTTAAAACTTGTCCCTTTCAGACCAAAGGGCCCCTTCCAGCGGGGACTATCCTAAAGCTGGTGACATCAGCGGATGGCAAGCCCACAACCATCATCACCACTACACAGGCTAGTGGGGCAGGAACCAAGCCTACCATCCTGGGCATTAGTAGTGTCTCCCCCAGCACCACCAAACCTGGCACAACTACCATCATTAAGACAATTCCCATGTCCGCCATTATCACCCAGGCGGGTGCCACAGGTAAACAAACATACAGATTTCAAAAGGCTTGTGCTGCAGAATGTAAATCAAGAAGATGAGAAGCCCTCACAGAGCTTATTTTCTCTGGACCCTCCCCCAACGTAGGTGTTTCCAGCAGTCCTGGCATTAAGTCCCCCATCACAATTATCACCACTAAGGTGATGACTTCGGGAACAGGTGCACCTGCCAAAATCATCACTGCTGTCCCCAAGATTGCTACTGGCCATGGGCAGCAAGGAGTGACCCAGGTGAGGCACCTCAATCTCGTGCAGACCGCATGTGTCCTCGTAACAGGCCTAAGAGGGACGGCACGGTCCAGTCGGCCTGAAAGTGACATTGGTGGCGCTTTGCTCTGGTGTTTCAGGTGGTGCTAAAGGGGGCCCCTGGACAGCCAGGCACCATCCTCCGCACTGTGCCCATGAGTGGTGTTCGCCTGGTTACCCCTGTCACCGTCTCTGCTGTCAAGCCAGCCGTCACCACATTGGTTGTGAAGGGCACCACAGGTGCGTAGCTCGCAGGCCACGTCCTCAGCCGTGGCGGGGCTCTGTCCCTCTACTCTTCCTGTGGGTATCACCTCTAGTCTGGCTGGGGGAGGATGGCAGGTGCTCTCTCCAGAGCCTTCTCTCCGTGGTGGCTACATGGCAGGGCTCTTGTTCACCAGCCCTCTCTAGAGAGACATGCTGTTAGATAGAAGATGGTAGCAATAGGCCTCATTCTACCTCTGCTTCTTTTATTTATTTTATTTTATTTTATTTTTTTTATCCCTTTAGGTGTCACAACTCTAGGCACAGTGACAGGTACTGTCTCTACCAGCCTTGCAGGAGCTGGGGCCCATAGCACCAGTGCTTCCCTGGCCACACCTATCACCACCTTGGGCACCATTGCCACTCTCTCAAGCCAGGTGATAAACCCTACTGCCATCACCGTGTCAGCCGCACAGACGACACTAACAGCTGCTGGTGGGCTCACCACACCTACAATCACGATGCAGGTAAGTGGGTCCCAAGGATTTACCACCATACAACAGCACTTCCTGCATGAAAGTAGGGGGCATTTTGTCCTTTCTCCCCTTTCCAGATGGTGTCCTGCAGCTCTATGCATTTAAAACAGCTCTTTTACTGTGGTGTGATCTCTGTGTCAGTCTTTCCTGGTGACATGTCTTTTGTGACACTAGAATCTCATAACATAGTACTGTATGTGCATATGGTATTTGTCATGTTGTCATTTTTTTTTTTTTTTTCTCAAAATGGACGAGAAGTGGTAAGGAGGGCTCTCTTGCTGGCCTTTGCACATTGTCAGGACAAGGGCTTGACTGTAGCCCAACTCCCTCTTTTGCCTTATCTCTGCTCACAGCCCCTCCATCCTTGTCTCTGAGTAAGTCATTGTTTTGAGATCACGGGGCAAGTGAATCCTGGGTATATTTGCCTGGTTTGGTTAGCAGAGTTGGTGGTCCAAGTCAGCATGCACAAGCATAGGCTGGTAGGAGAAGCAAATGAGAAATCACATATTTTAGCTACCAACTCCTCTGTTCTGTGTCCCCAGCCTGTCTCCCAGCCTACCCAGGTGACTCTGATCACAGCACCCAGCGGGGTTGAGGCCCAGCCTGTCCATGACCTTCCTGTGTCCATTTTGGCCTCACCTACTACAGAGCAGCCCACGGCAACAGTCACCATTGCAGACTCAGGCCAGAGCGATGTACAGCCTGGTACTGTGACACTGGTGTGCTCCAACCCACCCTGTGAAACCCACGAAACAGGCACCACCAACACAGCCACCACCACTGTCGTGGCTAACCTTGGGGGACATCCTCAGCCTACCCAAGTACAGTTTGTTTGTGACAGACAGGAGGCAGCTGCTTCTCTTGTGACCTCGGCTGTGGGACAACAGAATGGTAATGTGGTCCGTGTCTGTTCAAACCCCCCCTGTGAGACGCACGAGACAGGCACCACCAACACTGCCACAACGACGACCTCCAATATGGCTGAGCAGCATGGCTGCTCGAATCCCCCCTGCGAGACTCATGAAACAGGCACCGTCAGCACTGCCACTACAGCAATGTCCAGCATGGGCACTGGGCAGCAGCGAGACACTCGTCGTGCCTCTAACACCCCCACTGTAGTGCGGATCACTGTGGCTCCTGGGCCGTTGGAGAGAGCCCAGGGTACTGTGAAGCCTCAGTGCCAAACCCAGCAGACCAGCATGACCAGCACCACCATGACTGTGCAGGCCACCGGAGCGCCATGCTCAGCTGGTCCACTGCTCAGGCCAAGTGTGGCACTGGAGGCTGGGAGCCACAGCCCTGCCTTTGTGCAGCTATCGATTCCAAGTGTCAGAGTTGGGCTGAGTGGCCCCAGCAGCAAGGACATGCCCACAGGGCGCCAGCCAGAGACATATCATACTTACACCACCAGTACCCCAACCACGGCCCGCTTTATCATGGGTGCTGGGGAACTTGGTGCAGCCCGGGTGGTCCCTACGTCTACATATGAGAGCCTCCAGGCAAGCTCTCCCAACAGCACCGTGACTGTGACAGCCTTAGAGGCACTTCTGTGCCCTTCGGCTCCCGAGACCCAAGTCTGCACCAACCCGCCATGTGAGACCCATGACACGGGTACCACCAACACCGCCACTACCTCCAATGCGGGCAGTGCTCAGCGGGTATGCTCCAACCCACCTTGTGAGACTCATGAGACGGGCACCACACACACAGCTACCACTGCCACATCAAATGGAGGTGCAGGCCAGCCTGAGGGCGGACAGCAGCCTTCTGGTGGCCGTCTCTGCGAGACGCACCAGACCACTTCCACTGGCACCACCATGTCAGTCAGTGTGGGTGCCCTGCTTCCTGATGCCAGCACCTCTCATGGAACCCTGGAGTCTGGCTTAGAGGTGGTAGCAGTGCCCACTGTCACTTCCCAGGCCGGCACCACAATCCTGGCTTCTTTCCCAACCCAGAGGGTATGCTCCAACCCTCCTTGCGAGACCCACGAGACAGGCACCACGCACACAGCCACTACTGTCACCTCTAACATGAGCTCAAACCAAGGTGAGTAAGTGTCCAGTAGAGTAGGGTGCAGATACGCTGGCTGTTTTAGCCATGGGGTTGGGGGGCGGGGAGTTTCTAGGACAACTGGTGGTAAAAGCAAGTGGAAGTCAACTGGTCTCCCCTTTGACACCTCCACAGACCCTCCACCAGCTGCCAGTGACCAGGGTGAGGCGGTAAGCACCCAAGGTGACAGCGCAAACATCTCCAGTGCCATCACAACAACTGTATCTTCCACACTGCCACGAGCAGTGACCACAGTGACACAGTCTACACCAGTCCCAGGTCCCTCTGTGCCGGTAAGCCCCCTAGAGGATCCCGTCTGTGCTGTCCAGAGGTGGACACCAGATGTCGCCCTTGTATCAGGCGTGGTGTTGCTCCTTGGTCCTTTCAGACCATAAAAGGGCAGGCAGTCTTAGTGCCTGGGAGACAGGATGCCAGAGGGTCCCTTAGAGGTGCTTCGGTACTTTTATTTCAGCTGCTGTTTTTCTTCTTGGCTGTGTCCCTGTTTGTCTCTAGAGCGAAGCCTCCTGGGCCTGAGTTGAAGCTTGACCCAGGGGCTCTCCTCTTAACCAAACCCCTCATGCTGGTTCTTGACCCACCTTCCCCAGCTACTTTTACCATGGGGTAAAAGGTGGCCAGCCTTTCATGGATGATACCATAGGCCTACAGAAAAATAAAAAAAAGAAAAAAAGAAAAACAAAACAAAACCAAAAGCCATCTTGCTTTTCAATCCCACTGCCTGGTTCTAGCCTCTGACTTCTGCCCTTTTCCTCTGACGGGGGCTTCTCTCCCTTTCTAGAATATCTCATCACTGACTGAGACTACCCCAGGGGCTCTGACTTCCAAAGTCCCCATCCCAGCCACGATAACAGTGACTATAGCCAACACAGAAACTTCTGACATGCCCTTCTCTGCTGATGACATCCTGCAGCCCCCAGAGGAACTTCAGGTCTCACCAGGACCTCGCCAACAGCTGCCTCCACGGCAACTCCTGCAGTCTGCCTCCGCGCCCCTGTTGGGGGAGTCCGCCGAGGTCCGGTCAGCCTCCCAGACCCCTGAGCTCCAGGCCGCCATGGATCTGAGCAGCACTGGGGACCCAACTTCAGGCCAGGAGCCTGCTAGCTCTGCTGTTGTGGCCACTGTGGTGGTCCAACCACCCCCACCTACACAGTCTGAAGTAGACCAGTTATCACTTCCCCAAGAACTGATGGTTGAGGCCCAGGCAGGCACCACAACCCTTATGGTAACAGGGCTCACCCCAGAGGAGCTGGCAGTGACCGCTGCTGCTGAAGCAGCTGCCCAAGCTGCTGCCACTGAAGAAGCCCAAGCCTTGGCCATCCAGGCTGTGCTCCAGGCTGCACAGCAAGCCGTCATGGGTAGGTATCAGCTGGGAGCTTTGAGAGATAGGTCCCTTGGGATGAGTGACAGCCTTACAGGGAGGGTCAAGGTACCGTGTGGGGGCAACTTGAGGCGAAAAGATCTGCTTCCTGTGAGAATAGACAGTGGGCCTCAAGGGAAGCCCGTGTAGGGCAGGTGGTCCTAGGAAGGTGACGCAGGGCCTAGTGGTGAGGGTGTGAGCAGGAAAACACCGCTTAGGAAGACGAGATCTCAGGGACACTATAGATGTCCATTGGGCCAGGCACACTCGTGTTCCTTTTGAATAGTAGTTTTCTTGGTCCTGGAGCAGGCACTGGGGAGCCCATGGATACGTCGGAAGCAGCAGCAGCAGTGACACAAGCAGAACTGGGTCACTTTTCAGCTGAGGGCCAAGAGGGTCAGGCCACCACCATACCCATTGTGCTGACACAGCAGGAGCTTGCAGCCCTGGTGCAGCAGCAGCAGCAGCAGCTCCAGGAGGCTCAAGTGCAAGCCCAGCAGCAGCACCACCTTCCTACTGAGGCTCTGGCCCCAGCTGACAGTCTCAATGACCCATCCATCGAGAGCAGCTGCCTCAACGAGCTAGCTAGTGCTGTCCCCAGCACTGTGGCCTTGCTACCCTCAACAGCCACTGAGAGTAAGCTGGGCTGTTTTTTGGCAGGGCAGGTATAAATTGTCGATAGAGTTGAACTGGTTGGAGGTGGAGACAGTGTGGCAAGGGTGGCATGGAGGTTCTGCCTCAACACAGCCTTCTCCCCACTGATAGTTTGTTTCTTCCCAGGCCTGGCTCCATCTAACACATTTGTGACTCCCCAGCCTGTTGTTGTAGCCAGCCCAGCAAAGATTCAGGCTGCAGCTACCTTAACTGAAGTGGCCAATGGCATCGAGTCCCTGGGTGTGGTGAGTCCGGTGCGGTGGCCCCGGGGGATAGTAGGTAGCACTCACTACTGCCTTTGGGCCCCAAGGACTTGATATCATTTCATTTCTGTTCTCCAGAAACCGGACTTGCCACCCCCACCCAGCAAAGCCCCTGTGAAAAAGGAGAACCAGTGGTTTGATGTGGGGGTCATTAAGGGTACCAATGTAATGGTGACACACTATTTTCTGCCACCAGATGATGCTGTTCAGTCAGATGTAAGTATGCCAGTAATTGACACTCTTGGATAGTGGGGTGAATCCTGCTTTGCCTGTTTAACAACTGTTACAGAAACAAACTTAGCTCTGCTGCCTTGCAAGAGGGTTTCACAGGAAAACTCCTTTTGTGCCACTTGAACAGTTAGGAAAGGAGAGGGCAGCAAGATGGAGACCTTCCCCTCAGAGAGTAAGAAGGTTACAATTTGATCCATTGTTAAGGGCACCAGGCCCCAATTAACCTTACCAAGTTCCTACGGCCTTTTCATCACTGAACTGCCCGTTGGTCCCGTGGTCCCCAAGGATATCGACTAGCCTTAACAAGCACTCTAGCACTAAACTGCCCTCTAGTTTTCAGAGCATTCTTTTTCACTGCATGCTCCATGCCGTTTTCTTCTACTTTTCTGGTTTTCCACCTCTTGCCCTAGGATGACTCAGGCACGATCCCCGACTATAACCAGCTGAAGAAGCAGGAGTTGCAGCCAGGCACAGCTTACAAATTTCGTGTTGCCGGAATCAATGCTTGTGGCCGGGGGCCCTTCAGTGAGATCTCAGCCTTTAAGACCTGTCTGCCTGGTTTCCCAGGGGCTCCTTGTGCCATTAAAATCAGCAAGGTGAGTCTTTGTGTGGGCTGCTTTTCTGTTCTCTACTGGTCTGCCACCGTCTGCTACGCTAGGGAGGTACATACGAACAAAGCCAGGGGAGTGGCTGAACCAAGAGTGTACCAGACAAGGGCAAGGTAGCCACACTCACCCATATTAGACAGAGGTTGTGTTCTAGGCTCTGTTGATAAATCTTTTGTGTAATCCTGAAAGTCTCAGGGAGGCCTGGTTCCCGCTAGTCTTATTTCCAAATACAGAACCTGAAGCACCAAGAAGTTAAGTGACAAGTTAAGGATTGGGTAATGGGTGGGGGTGGGGGTTGGGAGGTGGGGGTGGGGATTATAAAGCCTCTTTAAAGTACTTTGAAATTTGATGCGGAATATCTGGATTGTTTTGGTTTCTAAATTTTTTATTACATTTTTATTTTGTGGGAGGGTGTAGGTTTGCCACAGTGTGCGTGTGAATGTCAAAGGAAGTCAGTTATCAGGCTCGGCAGCAGGCAGCTTTACCGTACCTCTGAGCCATCTCACCCGCCCCTGGAATATCTATTGTGTTGGGTTGGGGGGAGGTTGTCTATGGGGGTTAATAGTAGTTCTAGAGGCTTCTAGCCCTCTTGCTCTGGGCACCGGCAGGGTGGGCTGAAGCTACAGTGGCTGAAGAAGACAAGGCTTGACTTTATGTCCTGGTTTCTAGAGCCCAGATGGTGCTCACCTCACCTGGGAGCCACCATCTGTGACCTCCGGCAAGATCATCCAGTACTCTGTGTTCCTGGCCATCCAGAGATCACAGGCCAGTGGTGAGGCCAAGAGCTCCACCCCAGCCCAGCTGGCCTTCATGCGAGTATACTGTGGGCCCAGCCCTTCCTGCCTCGTGCAGTCCTCCAGCCTCTCCAATGCCCACATTGACTATACCACCAAGCCTGCCATCATCTTCCGCATTGCCGCCCGCAATGAAAAGGGCTACGGCCCCGCCACACAAGTGAGGTGGTTGCAAGGTGAGTGGTGATAAGGCTTTTGAGGCAATTTTTAGGGAAGACACAGGGGTGAGCACTGAGTAGAGCAAAGATACCTAACTAGATGTGGGATAAGAGGGTGTAGATAGAGTACACTAGAGAGGCCTCTTGTGCTCTGAGGGTTTGCAGGGAAACCCTGGGGTATCTAAAAGTATGAAAGGTTAGGGAGAGCTAGAAGAAAGCAGAAGCTGTCAGGACCAAGAACATGTCCTAAGTAAGGCCCTTAAAATGGGAAGCTCAGGCTGAGGCCAGCTTCCAGGAGGCATCTGTCTCAGGAGGGACATTGAAAGGCAGGAGCTGAACCAGAAGGATTTCTGACTCCTGTCCTGGGAAAATCGGGGACCTGAAGGAAGAGATGGGCGGTCAGGACCGTGACAAGTGGGGTACACCCAAGTATTCCTGCTTCTTGCTGGTCTGCTCACCATCTATCCCGTTCCTTTCAGAAACCAGTAAAGACGGCTCGGGCACCAAGCCGGCCAGCAAGCGGCCTATGTCGTCTCCAGAAATGTAAGCAGCAAGTCTCTATCAGTAATCTTCTGTAGGGGTTATTTAGAGTAGAAGTAGGCGCCACCTCTCAGCAGCTGCTTGGGACAATATCCACACAGGGTCCTGAGGTGGTGTTCTTGTGATGCTCTTGGGGCTATCTATAACTATTCCTTTTTTCTTTCTCACTTAAGGAAATCTGCTCCAAAGAAGTCTAAGGCTGATGGTCAGTGAGGAAGCTGGCCAGCATCTGGATCTCCAGACACCTCTGCTTCAGGAATGCCCTATAGGGCCTCCCCTCCCACCCTGCCCACCCGGTCTTTGCACTTCACCCTCAGCAGCCACTGGCCGTCATTCAGTCGCCCCCCACCCCTTCCCTCTGTTTTTACAATAAAGAAAGCACATTACCATTGCTGTTGGGAGGAAGCAGAAGGCACATTGGAAAGAGTGGCGAGTAAGCAAATGAGAGAAAGTTGTGCTCCTTCCTCCTCCCTACCTGGTGCCCTCCTCGGGCTGAGTACAATTGGACAGTTCAGAGAGTTTGGGAAGAGAAATTAAAACTGAAAACAAAGGAGATAGCACGCACACTTAAGCCTGCACTTGTCTGTAGTTGGTCGCCCTTGGCTGCCTCAGCCAAGGGCTAGAGGTGGGGGGTGTCCCTCAGTTTCCCTCAGAGTTTTTCCCCAGCAGGTGCCCCATCCTGGGTGTGTGTCTGGTTCTATTTTGTTTTTGTATTTTGTTATTACCCTTGTATCTCTTGCCACCTCCCATCCCTTCTTCAGTCTTAGCCAGAACTGTCTTGCCCAGTGAACTCACGTGAATGAAGCGTAACACGTCTCAGAGACCTTTTGCGCTCCCACTTAACACCTCTCCCTCGTATGAAAAAGAAGAGGGAAAAGAACGAGCCTAAGGTGGTCTGAGCAGTGGCTGTGAAATCCTCCCAACGGGCACAGACTGGACCCCAGTGACCCTTGCTTTGGCCCACCTTTTTTGAGCCTGGGGGCCACATCACCAACTGCTGCATTTGTTGTATTTTTTTTTTAAGTTGAAATTAATGAAGTTAACATTTTTATTGTAATTTTAGCCTTAGCGTGTGGGGGTTTGATCCCTTTCTGTTAGCTGTGTACAGAATGTGTATGGTATCTTCTCCCCTCTCCCCCTTGGCTAATCATTGGCAGGGATCTTTCTGGGGAAAAGCCGAGAGAGCAGCTAGGGCAGGAGAGAAACAAGTGTCCTGGGTGGGACCTGGTAAACATGCCCAGCCCAATTTCCTGTTCCTTAAGCCCTGCCTGTTTCTGGAACAGCGTGAGACATTTTTGAAGTCCATTCCCAGTGGGTTAGCACTTAACATGTAGGTAGAGGCTTGGGCTTGAAGATGGAGTGGAGTCCACCTTCATCAGCATCGCTAACAGAGACTGCATAACACAGCAGGGTCAGGGAACAGGTGGGATCTGCTCCCCCTTGAAGGCAGCCCAGGAAGGGGGTAGACAGCCATATCCCACAGAGGGTGAGGGTAGGTTCCTGATGCCAATTCAGTAATTAATTTCGTAGCATTGTTCCGAAGCTCTGGATTTTTTTCTCTCCAGTACTCAAGTTTTAGGCAGTGAGTATGCTTGCGAGAACGTTACCGAAGGATTTGAAAATGGACGGCCAATGTTTTCAGCCACTCTGGCCCCTACCCCCTGGGGCCTCTAGTGTTTTGTATTATATTTCTCTGTGGAAAACGTCTTGTTTAGTCAAGTTGGAGCCTACTCACCTGGTCCCTTTGTTTTCCCTATCCACTCTCCCAAGCACCCATTGATTTCTGAGAACAGTACTACCCTGTTCATCTATTGTAGAGTAACCCCTGTGACTCAATATTACCATAGTGCGATGTTGTTTTGTGCTATTTTGAACAATTAAAAAGACTGTTTTTGAAATAACTATCTGCTATCTACCCCTGTGTCAAGAGTGTCTTGTGACCTTGGGAGGGGGAACCTGGGACCTGCCCAAGGTTTGCTTGAGCCACTGGAGGCCTTTTGTAGCAAGGAACCATAGGTGAGAAATTCCCAGTTGCACTTTTGAGAAGACTCCAAAGTACACCACCAGGGCCGGGGGGCCTCTAGAGACATGCTAGGCCCCAAGGCTGAGGGCCCTCTTGAGGACTTGCTGATTTTGCATTTGGAAATCCTCGCCTGTTCTCTCTAAGGTCTAGACCAAGGCAAAGACCTAGAACCTAGAAAACCTAGCTGAACATTGGCAATTGGCTTTCCTGGACATGTGAGTAAGCGACAGCCTCTATAAACTTCCCTCCATGAGTTCAGGAGGCCCCAGGGTGTCAGGATAGGTATGTCTGACACATGACAGATACTCCCGCAGGACCAAATCCTGTGGCCTTGTGCACAAGTCAACCCTCCAAGGAGGAAGAGGCCGAATCATTGACCCTGGCAACCCAGCAGTCAGCCAGTTGGGTGGTACAGCTATGATTTAGTTGACTAGGGGCAGAAAGTGAATGGCAGGTGCCAGCAAAGCTGAGGAGCAAGTCTACCATTCCCATGTCTCTAGGTGCTTGAGCTAGAGACAAAAAGGGATGTGGGGACATGTTTCCTCAGCATCTTTCTGACATTTCTGTTAACTACTCCCTTTATTTAGATGTATTTTTTGAGACAGGGTCTCAGTGTGCATCTCTGGCACTCATTATGTAGACCAGGCAGGCCTCGAACTGCCTCTGCTTCGCAAGTGCTGCATGTGAAGGACACCACAACCAGTTTTTTTTAATTTTGTTTACATGTGTGGGAGAGTGTGTGCAGGTTCCCTCAGATAGCAAAGGCACAGTCCTCTGGAGGTGGAGTTACAGGTAGCTATGAGCTGCTGGGACTTGAACTTGGGTCTTCTGCAAAACCAGTACACACTTAACCCAGTACTGGGCTGTCTCTTCAGCCCCATGTGTTGCTAGTCTTCCTAACCCATTTTGGTCCCAAAAGTTGTCTCCTGCGGGCTTGGTGCTGCTCTGCACCTAGGTGTGTGCGCTCAGCGCATGCTGATGCCTGCGTGCAGGCCCAGTGTGGTAGGCCTCCTCTGAGGAGCCCTTGGTGCTCACCTCATCGCTGGGCTCCACAGCAACACCTCCTAGCATGTCCTCCCATCCAGGCTCTTCCCTGCCTTAGTTGGAACCCTGCCTGGGAGAGCTAAGAAACAACTTGGGGCTGGGAGCGCAGTCTCACTGGGTCCACAACTTCCAAGGCTTCTTGCTGAGTGTTGCTTGTCACTAGGGGAAGTTCCACGAGTGTGCCTCAGTCCCAGGACGAGAAGCGATAGATAGCCTGTCATTTAGGTAGCAGCTTGTGGGAGCAATGTTCAGGAATAGGAGGACATGGGTCAGCAGGTGAGTTGCCCATTGGAGAGACCTGTGCAGGTTTCTTAAGACGTGGACACAAGCCTGACAGAAGTGCAAGGGTTCTTCCCATTACTTCTCACTCCCTCCTATTCCCCTCGCTCAGCTTCTCATCCTACTCTGGGAGGCAAGGAATATACAGGGCTGGAACAACAGAGTACTGTTCTTGCAAGAGACCGGAGGTCAGTTCCCAGCATCTTCTCCTGGGTGGCAGTCCATTACGATCAAGAAATTGGAGTGATGACTCAGCAGTGAAGTGCAGTATTAGCTCTTCCAGGTGGCCCAGATTGGATCCCCAGCACCCATGTGGAGACGCAAAGCCATCTGTAACTCTAGCCCCACAGGGTCCAATGCCCTCTTCTGGCCTGAAGATAGTGTATGCATGTGATACACAGACATAAACGGGGGCTGGGAGGAGGGGGGTGGCAGAAACCTACCAAAACATAAAATGGAAACAAAACATAACAAACAAACAAACAAACAAACAAAAAAGCATTGAAAACATGGTGAAGCTCCCCAAAGTACCTCAGGCATTCTGGCTGGAACTCTGCCTCCACAGAATTCTGCTGAGCAGTGAGGGTGCCCAATGGGTAGCAAGAATGGGGAACACCAACCAGCCTGTTTCCAAGTCAACCTATACTGTGTAGCTAGGAGGCAAGCCCAGAAAGCTGGAGGATGCCTGCCCTGCTCTGTGGTTACCCTGTTTCCCTTTGGAGGGAAGTTCTCTAACCAGGGCCAATGGTCACAAATGCTTTGATAAACTGAAGCAGCTGAAGGACGAAATCGGCAGAAAAGGGTCATAGGATCTCAGGATTCAGACATTTGCAGGGGCGCCCTTATCCAGTATCTGTTGGGATCACCAGCCTTAGCTGCCAGGCCCAGATCCAGTCTCCGCCCTCTGGGCTCAGACTTCCTCACCCAGGTACCATCTGGAGCCAAGGCGCTCACCCCAGACCTAGGAGGGCAGGGGGCGGGGCTTGAGACCCCGCCCTTTGTCCCGCCCTTTGTCCCGCCCCCACGTCAGGGCCCTGCAGAACCCTGAGGAAGAGCAGGTGGGTGGGGCACTGCTCAGTCAGCTGAGTTACAGCCACGGGAGAGCGACCAACTCCAGTTTCCTGGAGGAAATCTAATGACGGACAGAGGACTCTGAGAGTTACAGGTCAGTGGTAGTGTTGCCGAGAGGTGCTTTCTAGACGGTTCCAGCCAACGGTAGGGTCAGAAGCCTATCGCAAAGGTAGGAGGATGTTCTTGGCTGGAGGCCCTATGGGGGTGGGATGGGATCAAGCAGCTCTGGTGGCCACTCAAACTGGTTTAAGAAGTCCCTGTGAAGGAAGAGCTGTGCCTCCATGCCCTGACCAGACTCACTTCACAGGACATGGAGAAGGCATGGGAGACATTGCAGGTCTGGAAGGAACGTGTGAGACAAGAGCTGGATCGTGTGGTCGCTTTCTGGATGGAGCACTCCCATGACCAGGAACACGGGTTAGCTCTTCCACCATGATCCTCCCAGGGCTTTTGCCCTTCCCAAACCCTTAAGCTCACTGGAAGGTGACTGACACATCTGTTGGCTTTAGGAGAGTAGTGACGCCGTGAAGAAGGGTGCAAGGCTCCTTCCCTCTTTTTCTAACAATACATGTGTCACAGGGGCTTCTTCACATGCCTTGGCCGTGATGGACAGGTGTACGATCACCTCAAGTATGTCTGGCTGCAGGGAAGGCAGGTCAGTTTGCACACTTTAGGCTGTCACGTAACAAATAGTGTATACCACTCAGGGATGCCTAGGCTTCCCCTCGCCACAGCTGCTCCTGCTTAAACTGTGTTCCCTCACAGGTGTGGATGTATTGTCGCTTATACCGCAGTTTTGAGCGCTTCCGTCGTGTTGAGCTTCTGAATGCAGCAAAAGCAGGTACCCTCTGCTACCTCCATCTCCCATCTGCCTAGGAGCTTCGGTGGGTCGTTTATTTAATGGACCTAAAGGGATCTAGACGAGGAGGGGGGCTCGGTAGGTCCCAAGAGGCGGTACATTCAGAGTCTTCACCTAGTATGCATGTCACCCAACTACCAGGTGGTGAATTTTTGCTGCGTTATGCCCGGGTGGCACCACCTGCCAAGAAGTGTGCCTTTGTGCTGACTAGGGATGGCCGTCCAATAAAGGTGCAGCGGACCATTTTCAGCGAGTGTTTCTACACCATGGCCATGGACGAGCTGTGGAAAGTAACCGGCGAAATGCATTATCAGGTGTGTGGGAGGGATGGCCACAGGCTGTTGGGTATGAGGGCACTCTCAAGACAGGCTTGGGAGCCTGCCACCAGTCCCACTCACTCCTTTCCTACCGTTTTGTGACCACCTCGCCTCTCTAACTCACTCCCACCTCTTGTACTACCATAGGCACCCTGGGCAAACAGGGATCCCTCAGTGCCCTGTGTCCAGGTAGAAAAGGTCCTCTCTTTCCTCCCTGGACCCTTCTGTCTGTGGATCTGAATCCCATAGTCGTCCACCAACTCCCGCACCCGCACCCGCACCCGCACCCGCACCCGCACCCGCACCCGCACCCGCACCCAAAGCAGCGTTGCCTCCGGTGCCTGGCTGTAGGGCTGGCCCTGGAGAGCTGCAGGAAGAGCAGGTGTCCCCGGAGAACAAACTGAGTCCTGCATCCTTCCCGAGTGGTTGGGGGGTCCGGGACAGGGCATGTAGCCTCTGCCTGGTCTCCCCACAGAACGAAGCTGTGGAGATGATGGATCAGATCGTCCACTGGGTGCGGGAGGACCCAGCTGGGCTGGGCCGGCCTGAGCTCTCAGGGGCCCCGGACGCAGAGTCCATGGCGGTGCCCATGATGCTGCTCAACCTGGTGGAGCAGCTTGGAGAGGAAAACGAGGAGCTGACCAGAAAGTATGCAGAACTAGGGGACTGGTGTGTCCACAGGATTCTTCAGCACGTCCAGGTGGGCACAGAGACAGGCGCAGAGTGAACCCCATTCTCCCACTCTCCAGGGCCCCTCTGCCTGAAGTCATCTGTTCTCCAGCTTTCTAGACAGGTGGATCCAAGGAAGCTCATCATTTGAAACACAGCCCAGGGTCCTCAGGAAGGTAGAGCCCAGCTGGCTTGGGGCAGAGATGAGTGGGTCTGAAGACAGAAAACAAGAGTACAGAACTCAGACACATCCTGAGATCAGGATCTCTGTTACACCCCAACTATGTTACATCCAAGTTAGCCATGCCTCTTTATTCAGTATTTTACCCTCCTCACTTGAGAGACCCAGACCTCAAGGAAGGATCAGAACCTACGAGGCCCACGGGAGACAATCAGCCATTCCAAAGATGTTCTGGAGCAGGACATGGTACACATATAATGTAATTCCAGAACTCTGGAGGTGGAAGCAGGAGAATCTAGAGTCCAAGGTCAGCCTTGCTTGCACACAGTGAGTCTGAGACTAGCCTGGGCTAGCAAAGACTCTCAAAGCACACAACCAAAAGTGCCCCTTTGGAGCTATTGAGCAGGTGGATGTCTGGTACAGCAATTGAGCAGGTGGATTGTTGAAGGGATTTTTGAAGTTAGATCTTTCTGGTTGGGTGACAGGGAACTGAAAATATCTCTTGTCCCTTTCTTGGCAGAGGGAGGGACAAGCTGTACTGGAGAATGTATCACAGGATGGCAAAGAACTTCCTGGTTGCCTTGGAAGACACCAGAACCCAGGTGATGGCATGTGCTGGACCTGTTAGGAAAAAGCTCATCTTTGAGTTTGGGGCATCGTCAGATGGAGGGGGTTTGTAGTAGTCTTCGCTACTTTGTGGGCTCCTCTTTTTCCCACCCGTTATCCTCCCCCCTTCACTGTTTCACCCCCTATCCCTAGATAGGAGAGAAACAAGGACAGAGGGGAGAGAAGAATTAGGAAAATCCTTGAATCTACTGTCTTTCCTTTTGTTTCTTCTTTGATCACAGCTGTCATCAAGCCACAGCCAACCTCCCTAAATGACCAACAACCAATGACCCCGCCTCTTAGGGCCCTCAAATTGATGTACCTTCTGAAAAGTTCCCAGAATTGCAAATGTCACACGATCAAAGAAACTCTCTGCAGCTGGCCAAAGCATGCTTCTGTTAGCTCATGAGGCAATTCATGGTCCACTGCAGCAGTCTGAAGCAGCCCTAGATCCCTCCACCTGGGATTAAAATAAAAACACATTCTCATAATACTTCTGTGTCCTTGAAAAGCAACCTAAATTCCAGAATTCTTAGGAATGTCAGGACAGGGCTTGCCCTCCTCCTCCCTTCAACAAGGATTAAGCACAGGGAGGTCATAGTCCGCCCAGGACTGGGCATTGGCTGCAAGAACGTGCATGTCTGTGTTTGGGGCTTTTGAAATTCATTTTTCTTCAGGGAATGGAGTCTAGGCAGAAAGGCAGGGTTCTATGACAGAGGTCATATGACAGGGTCCTATGACAGAGTTCAAGCATCTCTCACCCTTGAGGAGGAAGGGAGGTGCCAGGAACTCAAGCCCTCAGATGCCTGGAAGGGGGAATCTGATTCCTGCCTTACTTTTTCCCTCAACCCTCACTAGGCCATGCACTGGAAGCTGGCTGGTTCTTGCTTCAGTATGCCCTCAGGAAAGGTGACCCCAAACTTCGAATGCACGTTATCAACAAGTTTCTCTTGTTGCCTTTCCACTCTGGATGGGACCCTGAGCATGGAGGCCTCTTCTACTTCAAGGATGCTGATGATCTCTGCCCTACCCAGGTGGGAACACCCAGGGCAGCTTGCTGGAAGCCTGGCATGTAGTAGAAGCCAGGTGTAATTGTGCATGCCTTTAATCCCAGCAGAGGCGGGGGTGGGGGGGAAGGATCCTTGTGAACTTGAGGCAAACCTGGTCTACACAGAGAGTCCCAGGACAGCCAGAGCTACATAATGAAACCCTGTCTCAAAACAAAAGAAAACAAAACAAAAGAAAACAAAAGCCAGCAGCAATATCAACAAGAAAATTGAACCTAGAGACCAATTCTCTCCAGCCCCTATCCTGGAAAAGCCATTAAAGAGAGTTTGTGCATAGGCTGATGCCAAGACACATGTCCCCTTTGTCTGGTGCCAGTGGCTCGAAGGGATATTGGGTGACTCTCATTTGGTGGCAGGCAGGAATGGAATGGTTCCTCTGATCAGTTGTTTCCTAATCCTGCTGGAGAACTGCAGGGGGATCCCCAGCCATTCGTAGCAGCAGTGTCCAAGGGGCTTAAAGACAGTGTGACAAGGCAGACAGCGTTCCAATTCAAGGGCTAAAGGGAGTACTTGTCTCTTCTAAGGAGCTGCCTGGGGTACATACAGGTCAGAATGTTAGCCCTGCCTCTTCGGGACTGTTCACACCTCACAGCGCATGTCTCGTGGTTAAGTACCAAGTCCTGAGCCAGAACAGAGGGTGTTAGGTGTCCTTCTAAGGCCTACAGGGACCTCAGCTGCCCATCTCTGCTCTGTTCTCAGCTGGAGTGGGACATGAAGCTGTGGTGGCCACACAGTGAAGCCATGATTGCCTTCCTCATGGGTTACCGTGACAGTGGGGACCCTGCCTTGCTGCACCTCTTCTGTCAGGTGGCTGAGTACACTTTCCACAAGGTAAGTGCTGTGTCTTTGTCCCCTGGAAGCCCAGTATGGGGGATATGAAGGTTATGATAGGCAGCAGGAGATGGAGAAACAGGCTGTATAAGGGCATCCAGAAAGCTTTCCCTCAGCCCCTTCCAGCCCATTGACCAGGTGCTGACCTCAGCTGCTCTGAGAGTCCCAAGAGTGCCTATTGTTTGGTGCACCCAGAAGCCCTACCTCAAGCAATTCACCTTTCTGGGGTGATCAGACTCTAATCAAGCAAACAAGCAAACACAGAGACCAGTGAGCTGTGGAAAACAAAGCCGATGGCAAATGATACGGAACTTTTTCTTTTTTAAAGATTTTATTTTATGTAGATTAGTGCTCTATCTGCATGTACACCTGCACACCAGAAGAGGGCATCACATCCCTGTGTAGATGGTTGGGAGCCACCACGTGGGTGCTGGGAATTGAACTCATGACCTCTGGAAGAGCAGACAGTGCTCTTATAATCTCTGAGCCATCTCTCCAGCCCATGATTATTTTTTTAGATGTCTCATGTAACCCAAGCTGGCCTTAAAACTCACTATATAGCTAAAGACGATCTCGTACTACTTTTTAAAAAAAAGAATTATTCATTATTAATACATCATTCTGCCTGCATGTACACCTCCATGCCAGAAGACGGCACAGGTCCTCATTATAGATGGCTGTGAGCCACAGCCATGTGGTTGGTAGGAATTGAACTCAGGACCCTTGGTAGAACAGCCAGTGCTCTTAACCTCTGAGCCCTCTCTCCAGCCCGATCTTGTAATTCTGCTCTTCTTGCCTCCACCTTGACTGACCGCTGGGGATGACAGGTGTGTGCCACTACATATGACTGTTTTGTATTAACTGTAACTGAAATCCAGCATGGTTTTTATCATTAAAGGCAAAACAAACCAACCAACAAACAAACAAACAACATTGTATGTAAACAAGCAACTGGAATTCTCTCAGATACTCAGCACCACTTCCAAACAACGTGAGCCATTAGTTTACATCTCTGCCTGAATAGTGAATATATTTGTTACGCGTAAGGATTCCAAGTCACCAATCTTAACCATAAAATGAAATAAGAATGCCCTTGAAGAAGGTGGACATGACAAACAATTCCAAGAGCCCATTGTGGAGTGCATCTCTGTAATCTCAGCACTTGGGAAGCCAAGGCAGGAGGACTGTGAGTTCAAAGCCTGCCCATGCTGCTGTCTCAGATGAAAGCAAGACAATTAATTGCACCAGGCGGTGGTACAACATGCCTTTAATCCCAGCACTCTGGAGGCAGATCCAGGTGGATCTCCGTGAGTTTAAGGCCAGCCTGGTCCACAAAGTGAGTTCCAGAACTACCAACGTTACACAGAGAAACCCTGTATCAACCTCCCCTCCCCCGCCAAAAAAAAACCAAGCAAATTAATTGCAAAAGGTATAATAATCAATAGGTAGATAGTCACTGAGTGCCTAAAATTCAGATGGCTAAGGCACAATCCACAGAAAAGCAACTTGGAAATTTGTTAAGTTTTCCTTCTCTCTGCACCCACCCGTTATCTTGTGTCAAGATCAAGTAGTTAAAAATAAGGGCATGAGCCAGTTACCGTGCCTTTCTTTAGTCCCAGCACTGGGGAAGCAGAGGTAGGAACTCTACTGGGTTCCAGGCCAGCCTGAGCCACATAGCAAGTTCCAGCACAGCCAGGGACACATAGTGAGATTCTATCTCAAAAATACATACATAAAGCCAGGCGCAGCAGTGCAGGCCTGCAATTGCTGTACTCAGGAAGGCAGAGGCAGGCAGATGTCTGTGAGTTCAAGGCCAGTCTGGTCTGCAAAGCAAGTCCAGGACAGCCAAGGCTACACAGAGAAACCCTGTTCCCCCAAAGCAAACAAACAAAATTTAAATACATGATAAGGACAAGACTACTCAAAAGTTACAAGGAATATATAGAGAGCTGGTTATATTTCACTTGAAGAATATACCACTCCTTGAGACAAAATCTTAAACTTGGCCTTAAACTTGAGACTGTTCGGCCTCAGCCTCCTGAGTGCTGCGATTACAGAAATGAACCATTACACAGCTTAAAATTTACAACTCATGTCACAATTTTAAGGGAGCATTTCAGTGGTTTGTTCTTTAAGCTTTCTAAGAAGGTGTTCTACTTAACTATTTTATCAGTGAGTAGAAAATGGGAAGGAACTAGGAAAAGAACCTGGGCTACATTTTGGGGAATCGAAAAGTCTCAGTGACACAAGAATGAGTGTACAATGGGTCTGTCCAAACAGCCGAGGTGCTGTTCCACACACATCTCTGAAGCATCAGACTCACTGGACAGGATCAAGAGAAGTAAGAGACATGTTCAGAACCCATGGTGAAGACAGGCAGAAGACCAGGTTGGCCTGAAACTTAGAGAAACGTGTCACCCTCTGCTTCCTGAGTTCTGGGACTAAAGGCATGCCCCATTCCACAGGGATAAAGGAAAGTCTGGGAAACCCTGTCATAAAAACCTTGGTATCCAAGGACAGGAGTTATGTGTCTCTGCTTGATGATTCAAAGACCTGTTAGACCAAAGGCCTGTGAAGGAGAGGACATGAACTCCAGGGAAGTCACTGGTTTGCAGAGTTTGCTGGCAGATCAACCTAGGATTCTTTCTTTCTTTCTTTTTTAACTTAGAAAAGGTAAAATGTAGTGAGAATTGTAGAATTTTGGTCTAAACACATAAACACACACACAGAGACACACAAAGGAACAGGGCTGGAGAGATGGCGAGATGCCTCAGTGGTTAAGAGCACTGACTGCTCTTCCAGAAGACCTGGGTTCAATTCCCAGCACCCACATGGCTGCTCATAACTGTCTGTAGCTCCAAGAGCTGACACCTTCACACAGACACATACACAGCCTAAACACCAATGCACAAAAAATAAAAGCAAATAAATTATTATTTTTTTAATTACACTTTATTCAGATTGTGTCCACCCATAAACCCCTCCCTCCTCTCCTCCCTGTTCCATCCTCCCTCCCCCTTCTTCACGCATGCCCCTCCCCAAGTCCCCTGATAGGGGAGGTCTTCCTCTCCTTCCTTCTGATCTTAGTCTGTCAGATCACATCAGGAGTGGCTGCATTGTCATCTTCTGTGGCCTGGTAAGGCTGCTCCCCCCTCAGGGGGAGGTGATCAAAGAGCAGGCCAATCAGATTATGTCAGAGGCACTCCCTGTTCCCCATCACTATGTGACCCACTTGGACACTAAACTGCCATGGACCGCACCTGTGCAGGGGTTCTAGGTTACCTCCAGTAAATAAGTTATTAAACAACACAAAATAGTGTAAGAATATATTTTTGTTTTAATCCCAGGTGTGGGGATGTGGGGCCGTTTTGCAGCAGCTGACTGATTTGCCAGCTGCAGACAGTTTCTGCAATTGTGTGAGGTTTGGAATTCTGGGAACTTTTCAGAGGGTCTATAAAAGCTGGGGGGAGGGGGTTGTCTTTCCTTCTGTATCCTTCTTGCTCTCCTTTCTAGTGATGGAGAAGAAGCCACAAGTGGTAAAGACCAGAATCAGTAAACTGTGTCCGTCTTTGAGTATTCAAGGTGTTAGATAATACGCCCCAATCGAATATAGAGCAGCTGTTCTCTCAGTGTTGCAGCTCACTGCCCGCAGCCCCTTCCCCATCAGGTGACTTGTCGAGAAGGCCTGCTGCCTACTACCCCCGGCTTTCCCGGCTATGGTCCGTCAAAAGGACTTACTGATCGTGAATCCATGTCATTTTTACTCTGACTACCGCTAGCAGCGCAAAAGTGACATTGGGATGGGTCCTGCCAGACACTAGCTGTCATTCGTTCTCTCCTTCCTCTAGTTTCGTGATCCTGAGTACGGGGAATGGTTTGGCTATCTGAACCGAGAGGGAAAGGTGGCCCTCACCATCAAGGGAGGCCCTTTTAAAGGTGAGCAAGGAACTGGACGAGACTGCAGGGGTTTGTGGCAACCGGCTTGCCTGGTGCTCCCAACCATTCTTCCCACAGGCTGCTTCCATGTACCGCGGTGCCTGGCCATGTGCGAGCAGATTCTAGGAGACCTCCTCCGCCGCCTTGGGCCCGCGCCTACTGGCTCCTAAGCCGCTGTCCCCACCTGCGGAGGCTCGAAATAAAGCTGATGCTACTTGGCGTGCTTGTGTGCGCACCTCTGTGGGCCCTGTGGGAGGGGATAACTACTGCCCACGCTACCCGCCCTGTCGGGCCTTTGCAGTGGCCTCAAACACAGCACCTCGGCGCCTATTGGTTCTAAGTGCCTCGCTCACTGCATGTGGTTAGGAAGCAGATCCCGTAGCTGCGCACTTCCGCTGCAGGCTATTTGGAGCTGCCCGCCCCTTCCGCCGCCGCCCTGGAGTTCCTGGCCCCAGTCCCAGCCAGCCCTGGCCCCTGTCGTCCGTGCCCTGCCTCTGAGTGGCCGCTGAGCGCGCGCGCTCACGACCCACAAGGACCCGCGAGCTCCGCCGCCGTGATGAACATCCGCAATGCTAGGGTGAGGTGACGGGGAGCCAGCCTGTGCGCGCAGCGTGGGCGCCTTACCGGGTGATCGTGTGCGCATGCTACCGAGGGACCTGGTGCTGTGGCCCGGCACGTCTACGGCCGCCAGACTTTAAGGCTGCTGCTGCAACCTGCTTTCGACGTCTCGCGATTTGCCACATTTGCCTAATGTCAGGACTGCGTTAAGCCAGCTGCACAACCTACGGGCGCTGTTGCTCAGTCCTGGAACTGGCACGTTTTTGCACGGCACACAGAAACCTGGATTTTTCAAAGTCGAGGAGTCTTAACTCTGCCCTGCCTGGGGGGAAGGGGAGGCGGCCCAGAGGTTGACACAGAACGGGGTCCCGCGTGTGTGAGACCCCTTAGTCCGTGTAGCCCTAGACTCACCATGTCCCGCTGTCATGCAGCCCGAGGACCTGATGAACACGCAGCACTGCAACCTCCTCTGCCTGCCCGAGAACTACCAGATGAAGTACTATTTCTATCATGGCCTTTCTTGGCCCCAGGTGGGCAGCTTTTGCGTCTTGTAGGGGTGTAGGGCGCAGCAGGAGGAAAACATAGATCCGAGTGGGCTGAAGGCAGTGTGCAAGGCCGTAAGAGCTTTGGTTCCGTGAGGACCTGGCTGATGGGAAGCCTGACAGGTGAAAGGGTGCGTGTAGGATCTCTAGGCTAGACATGGGACGGAGATGGAATTCCCACCTGTGCCTGCCCTCTTCCAGATAAAGAGAAGGCACAAGTGCGGAGTAGGGAGACCAAGCCCCTTGCATTCCTGGTCACCAGATGGCACAACTCACCAATTTTTGTGACTTCCCACTATCCCACACGGCAGGAGGCTGCTGGCTCTAGCCTGCTGCCTGCTCTGCCTGACTTCCTTTTCCTTTCTGTCACCAGCTCTCTTATATTGCTGAGGATGAGAATGGGAAGATTGTTGGCTACGTCTTGGCCAAAATGTGAGTCACCAAGGAGGAAAATAAAGGAGCCTAATGCTAAGATTGGGTGTCGATGGACTGGGGCAAAGCCTTTGGGGAAGGGGATGGGAAGCCAGCACCTCCCCTGTCTCATGAATGCTGCTGTGAATTCGTTTGAGAGGGTTCTCACTCTGTTGTCCAGACTGGCTCTCACTGTGTATCTCGGGCTGGCCTCAAACTTAAACAGCATTCTTCAATAGCCTCCTCAAAGCCTGGGATTAATTGTGCAGAGTTGGCTGTGTGTTTTGTTTTCTGATTAACAGGTTTGCAGGGTAGCTCTAAATTGACAGACAAATTGAGCAGAAGGTACAGAGACTTTCCACACACCCCTACATTTGTTCTCTCGCTACCATGTGTGGTACACACATTAGAAGTGAGAAACCAACAGATTTTGTCTAGCAAATTCGTGTTTTTATTGTTGTGCTTCTGTCTGTGTTGCACACTCTCCGAGTTGGACAATTGAAGAATGTCCATCTTCATTCATCCCTCCCTCAACCTCTTGACAACAAGGACACCTTTTCCGGGTGTTGCAGAATTAGAATAGTACCTTATAGCTCTTTCATGCTGGCTCCCTTCACTTAGTGCTCTGCGTTCAGCATTACTTTTTGTGGCTTGGCAGCTGACTTTTTTTTTTTTTTTTCAATCACATGGTGATGTTTTGTTGACAGTGCACATATCTGGTGGGTGTAGCATGGAGCTTTGAGTGGGGCATGTTTGGTTATTTTGATTCAGAAGTTACTAGTTCTCTGCCTGGGTCTGGGATGTTGTTGGATCAGCCACAAAGAGTCTGTGCACCTGCTGTGCACAGGCGTCCCAGATAGACTGCACCCATACCAGGCTCCTTTCTAGATTTCTCTTCTAGGGAAGAGGACCCGGATGATGTGCCCCATGGACATATCACCTCACTGGTGAGTAGAGCTACTGACGGTTTGGCCGAGATGGGCTGGAGATAATTGAATGAGTAGCCGAGGTCCCACTTCTTCTTTTCTCAGGCTGATTGTGGTAGCACTTGTTTCTTAACTTAGTTAATAGGCTGAAAACCACCCTCTTAGAAGTAACCCATTTCCTCTCCATATACCTAAATTTCACTAAGTCGAATGGCTATCTGTCACATCTGTTCCCCCATCTATATCAGGCCCTCCCTACTTCTTAGCAGGCTCACTTCCTGATTGGCCTGTTAATTTTGCTGATTAGGAGATAGCCTGTTTACTCTTCAAAGCTCTGGCTTAAATGTTTTTTACTCAGAGATACTTTAGGACACACTTCATCAATCACCCTTGCTCTGCTCCCAAGGGTTGGGTGTGGTTCCAGGCCCTTCCAGGTTCTCTTCTCTTCCTTGGAGGGGTACACAGCCTACCTACCAGATGGGAAATAAGAGGCTGGGGCTCCTCTGTGTCTTTTAGCATGGGCCTGCAACATGAGAAGTTATTTTGGTATAACAAGTCACACTGCAAGGAAGATAATTCCTTGAAGTCCACCGTGTTCTCTGATGCATGATATCAGTCTAGGTGGTGATGGGGAGGCAGAAGCTGTAAATGAAGTTGGGCTGAAGAAAGGGAAAGTAAAAAGCATCTCACGCAGGAGCCTGCAAACAGGTGGCCTCCTTTCTTAAAAATTCCAGTCTTCTGGTGAGGGTCAGGCTAGGAGGCCAGGGACATGCCAGGGCATATCAAGAAGGAGGGATGTAGGGATTAGGTTACATGATACTCTACTGGGTGTTTGAGGGCAATGGAGAGCAGCTGTTAGATTTATAAGATGGAGAGAAGAGCTCACATACTTGCACACTTGCAGGGAGTAAAATAGGGATTCATAGGTGAGGTAAGAAGGCAGTATTCTCTCCATATCAGAAACTGTACTCCCTGACAGACTCCTGGTGGGCGTTGGGAAGGTCTTCCTTGCCAGAAGAAACATGCTAAAGCCAGATAAGTACGTCTTAGGTCTCAGGAGACGCTGGTGATCTGGGAGGCTCAGGAACATTGTAGTTAACTTCTGGGCTGGCTAGCAGGGTCAGTGAATCAGCATGACAGGAAAGCTGTAGTTTTGCCTCATGACTCCCTACCTATATGCCTTAACACAAAGGCTCTCAACTGAGTGAGGTACTGCCCATACATGAGGAAAATACTGAATCAGGTTCATGTCCCTGTTGGGTCCTACTCTGACTTGAGGTGAGTCCTTTCCCTTCCTGGGCTTTTTTCCTCCTTGCAGTCTTTTGTTTGTGGGAGTTTTTGTTTTGAGACAAGGTCTTTATTAGATAGCCCAGGCTAAATAACCCTGAACGTCTTCTGCTCTTTCTGCCTCCACCTTTCAAGTGCTAGGATTACAGGCATGCTCTGCGCTCTTTTATTAACTGAGAACTAGATTGAGGCTGCCTCAGATTTTCCTTGTGGCTTTCTTTACCTTTGTAATTTGGATGAAACTCCTTCCGTGGATTGTTAAGGCTGTCTCTCCCAACTTGTGCAAGGTTGATTTACCTCAGCATTGAAAGCTTCTGCATTTCTTCATGTTTGAACTAGGAGTGAGAAAAGAGGACAGTAGGCAGCATTTGGGTATGTAGACACATGCATGCATGTGCAGCAGCAGTACAAACTGTATTGTTCCAGCAGGAAGATGGCAGAGAGGATGGGGTTTAGGCAGCCTGTTGTCTCAGCTAAACCGCCGAGGAGTCTAATAGCTGGCTGTTCCAGGTGCCCCTAGGAGACCCTCCCCTCTAAGGCAAGGCAGGGGCATAGTTGTTGCCTATGGAGCCTTGGAGGTGAGAACACAGGATTTTACAAATGGCATCAGGGGAGAGAGCTTTTTCCAAAATGTATCTGAATAAAGGAGAAAAGGGAAAACGAGCAGTTTCCCTTTTTTTCTCAGTACATTGGCCTCCATCAAATATATATGTATGTATGTATGTATGTATGTATGTATGTATGTATGTATGTATTAGACAGGGCTTCTCTGGATAGCCTTGGCTATCCTGGACTCACTTTGTAGACCAGAGAGCCACTTGCCTCTGCCTCCCAGAGTGCTGGGATTACAGGCCTCTGTGCCTGGCTAACCATCTATTTCTTAACTTGTAGAAGTATATCTGCCTCCCTGTATGGACACTATGGCTGAGAAGCAGATGAAAGGCCTAGACTGGTCCACAGAAGCCTCCTGTGTCCCCTCCTCCAAAACATAACCTGACTTCCCATCTACTTCTAGGAGGGGGACTGGTCTTGACTTTGAAGCCCTTCCCCACGCTGGCTGTAGCCCCCTTTGCCCAGAGCTGGGGCTTGAAATCCTACAGCCCTCTCAGATCTCACCTGACTGACATGCACATGCAGCAGGTCTGCCTCTGGGCCCCAGTCTTAGAGATTTTGGAGAAAGACAGAGAGATGGGGGAGATGCTATTTTTAAAAGATATGACATGATAGAATATGTTTGCCTGTAACATCCCCAGAACCCTTGCCACTGCAGATGTGAAGGACATAGGAACCTAAGTGAAAGAGCAAACTGCCAGGCAAGCTAGGGAAGGGCGCCATTCCAGCTGAAGGATGATTGTTCTCTTGTACTGTCCTAGGAGAACCACAAGGTCCCTGAGGTAGGCTTTTCCCTTTCTCGGGCAATGTGAGGGGCTCCTGAGAAGTTTCTGTCTCCGAATCACTGCTTTGGTTGCCACTTGAGGCTTGAGCATATTCTGGACTTGTGCGGATATGGTGGTGGTAGGGTACTGCCACGGAGCGTGTGGACCATCACCTGGTCTAGGGGGTGGGGAAGTCAAAGCAGAGACAGCTAGGCTCGGGAGGTCAGCAGAGGCTGATTCTGGACTCAAGCTTTTCTTAGCGAGCATTCTCTTACCTTGCTGTCAGCTGTTTACATGGAGGAAAAGCATCTGCATGTAACAGTTGGTATCTCCAGGACTACCTACAGGTACTGTGGGCTCTGGCTTTCTTAACTCTGTGGTACCGGGAGAGAATCCTGGGCCCTGGAGGACGTCTGGGATACAGTAGTTTGATAATCATGTAAACAGGGGAAGGAAGTCAGGGCTACCAGATTCCCAGAGGCTGATGAATTATCTCGGTTAGTGCCTTTTTTTTTTTTTTTAAGATTTATTTATTATGTCTACAATATTCTGTCTACACATACACCTGCACACCAGAAGAGGGCACCAGATCTCATTATAGATGGTTGTGAGCCCCCATGTGGTTGCTGGGAGTTGAACTCAGGACCTCTGGAAGAGCAGACAGTACTCTTAACTTTTGGACCATCTCTCCAGCCCTCGGTTAGTGCCTTTACTGCCTTCTGAGATGACCTTGATGAGAAGCATGCAGTTGTGTAGTAGTTTGAAAGCCAGAGCTCTGCAGATGGCTTGGCTAGAGTGGCTAGAGATTTGGGGTGATAATGCTCTTAAAGGACAGTGTGCTGGCTTAGCCCCTTCTCTCTTGGCTATATTTGACGACTAGGAGTTGGGAGAATATAAGACTTAATGAGTAGGAAGTATGGTCAGGAGGCGAGGGCTAGAAGCTCCTGGATGTTTTGACTTCTGTTTCCTTTTGTTCTTCAGCGACCAACCAGTGGTTCATCCCAGCTGTGAGAGGGGATATCCAGCCAGGGTGTGCAGCCTATGGCTTTGTGTGTGATGGTACTCGTCTGCTGGTGTTTGGTGGGATGGTGGAGTATGGAAAATACAGCAACGACCTCTATGAACTCCAGGTAATAATAAGTTAAAGCTTCTGTGGGCCTGGGTTCTTACACTGCCTCAGGCCCCATGAGACTCTCCATGTTTCTTACAATAGTTTGAGGGTTAAGACAGGAGAAGCAGTAGAAGGGGTCAGTTGAGAGTCTACCAAGGGGGGCTAGAGAGATAGTTCAGTGGTTAAGAGCACTGTCTGCTCTTCCAAAGGACCCGGGTTCATATTCCCAGCATCCACGTGGTGGCTCACAATTGTCTGTAATGCCAATTCCAAGGGATCTGACACCTTCACACTAACGCACATAAAATAACATTAAAAAATTATAATTTTATTTTAAATAACGACTGTTCTTCATGAACAGTATCAGAGGAGAAAACAGGACCATATTCTTTAGGATTTAAATGTTCCAGCAGTGTCCTCACTCAGTCCTATGCTCTAAGCTCCCCACCAATGGCCTTCTCATGTCAGGAGTCACTCTCTTAAGTATTGATTTTGCAGGCAAGTCGCTGGGAATGGAAGAGATTGAAAGCAAAGACGCCCAAAAATGGGCCACCTCCGTGTCCTCGACTTGGACACAGCTTCTCCCTCGTGGGCAATAAATGTTACCTATTTGGGGGTCTGGCCAATGATAGTGAAGACCCCAAGAACAACATTCCAAGGTGAGTCTTTGTCCTTCTTTTTTCTTTTTTTTTTTTTTTTTTTTCTGGAGAACCCCATCAGAGTGGTTCTACTTCCCATAGGTACAAGACTCATCTGGAATTCTAAAGTTGATTATGCCAACTGACTGTACTAGAGCCATGTTTCTCTCCTGTGCTGGGTTGTCAGTGAAACAGTGCATTCAGTGTCCTTTCAAGAAGTTTCTGACTTTGAAATCTGAACCTTTGTGTAGGTCTTACAGGAGAAAACTGGGCAAGAGGTAGAAGCCTGCTTTGCCTTGGGCTCGTCCCTATCCCTCATACCTTAGACCTGGTTGCTTTCTTTGCAGCTTCTGCTGCTTGTTTCCAAGGCCAAAGATCTTACTGTCTGGAGGTAGTTGCAAGCTGATGCCCCCTTGATCTAGGGAGGCCCAGGTATAATGCCTGGCATTGTATACATGCTTGCTTGAAGGGGCCTACTCTGAGTCTGAACTTAAGGCTGCCATCATGCTGCACTCCCCTTGTGAGCTTCTGGCAGTCCTCTCTTTGGGGGCAAGGATGGTAGAGTTTGGAATTTTCGTGGCCCTTGCTCTTTTATGTCCTAACAAATGTACTGCTCACTGAGAACCTGTTGAGGCCTGTGGTGCATGTGCTCCAGGTTTGCTATGACATCTTCCTCAGGTACCTGAATGACTTATATATTCTTGAACTACGGCCTGGCTCTGGAGTGGTTGCCTGGGACATCCCCATCACTTACGGGGTCCTGCCTCCACCACGGGAGTCACATACTGCTGTGGTCTACACTGAAAAAGAGAACAAGAAATCCAAGCTGGTGATCTATGGAGGAATGAGTGGCTGCAGGCTAGGGGACCTTTGGACCCTGGACATTGGTAAGAAGTTGATGCTGTTCAGTAGCTTCAGAGCAAAGCCAGTCTTCTGGATAGCTATCCTTGAGTGGCTGTCATTGCCTGGTGAGGTGGGGCTCATGGAGAGAGCTAGTAGTATCCCCCCTTAGTCTTACCAGTGGATAGGAAACAAACAATAAGAATCATTGGTTCCACTACCATACCGGCTTTCAGGAGAATAGGGAGAGAGCACAATCTTTAGAATGGAATTCTCTCAATCTACGTAGAGTACCTTGTCACATCATTTTTAACCCTATTTTATTTCGTGTTCCTTAAGCCTCTACCTCCCTTCCAGTCACCCAACCCTAAGTAGAAGGGAAAGAAGGTTAGAAGGGAAAGTGAACGTAGGTCTCTTTAGACTTAATTCCAGTAGGTTAGGGTCTTTGGGTTCTTTGGCGGCAGTAGCAATGTCATAGTCAGGATATCTAGCCGTCCAGGTAACCAGCAACTTTTTTCTTTCTCCATCTGTGTCCTCTCATTCATCAGTCTCCTCCAAGCTGCTATGCTTTCTTCCTTTGAGCTCTGAGCGCCCAGATTGTAATAATTGCGGCTGGCAAAGACCATGCCCCTGCATGAAGCAGTTATCAGCTGTGGACAAACTAAGGCAGTCAGTCCCATTTCCCACACTTGGGATTAAAACAAAAGCATATTTACGTAAAACATGACTGAGTTTTTAAAGAAACCAAAACTTCCACTACAGTCCCTACTAACTCTTCAGTGGACAGTCTGTATATGGAGTGGAATGGTGCTATTGTTGGTTTTTGTTTTGTTTTGTTTTAAGGATTTATTTATTATTTAAACAGCGTTCTGTCTGCATGTGTGCCGGCGTACCAGAAGAGGGCACCAGATGTCACTATAGATGGTTGTGAGCCACCATGTGGTTGCTGGGAATTGAAGTCAGGACCTTTGGAAGAACAGCCAGTATTCTTAACCTCTGAGCCATCTCTCCAGCCCAGAATGGGGTATTCTTATATGGCTAGCACAGTAAAAATTTGTTCCTCATAGACCAGTTAGATCTTTTACCTACGCTACAAAGTGGGTGATAGATTGGGTGGGGGTATATTGCCCTGTGGATCAGAGCACCTAAGCATTGAAATAAAACTTAAGTAGCAATATTTCCTTAAGTGTGGTCTGCTCAGTGCTAAGGTGGCATGGACGTAAATGCTGTACAGGGAGTAGACGTGCAAAGGAGAGGTTGAGGTGAGCTTGACACCCCTATGTCATCCCTGAGAATAGTGCTGCCTTATAGCAGGTACACAGTACTTTTGGGAAGAAATCTTGCCCAGGTCATCCAAAGAGCTTTGGAAATGCTGAAGCCTAGCCGTTAGGGCAATAAATTGGAGAGCCTGCAGAAGTATTTAGGAAGACAGGAATGCAGTTCTTGTGTTGGTTTGGGGCCCGCTTGGCCCCAGCCCTGGGACTATGGTATCTGAACCAGCCTAGGTAATCTCTTTCTCCATTTCTGCAGAGACACTGACATGGAATAAGCCCAGCCTTAGTGGGGTGGCCCCTCTTCCTCGGAGCCTCCACTCTGCAACCACCATAGGAAACAAGTGAGTGTCTGCTCTTCTCTTCCCTGACCTGAGCTGCCCCTGACTCCTGAAGGGTTCTCAAGCAAGTTTTGTCAACTGTCCCTCAATCCCAAGAAGACCTCTTTCTGGCAGGTCTGGCATTCAACAGCCCCATGCCCACCTTATTCCAACATAGAAAGGACAGATTAAAGGTGGAGGGACTGCAGCAACAGCCCCAGTCCCTTCCTTGACATGTAAGGCTCTACCCCATCCAGAGTATAGGCTGCTGAATCATATAGATAGCATTCTTTGTGACTGCCAAGGACTAGATCCATGGGGATTCAGGTAAGAGATGAACCATCAGATAGGAAGTACCATATTAAACAGCTTCATGTACCGTCAAGGACTCCGAGGACTTCTAGAGAACTGAGCATGTACAAAAGTTACTAGGTAAAAGATGTATCCTCTAGCTTTGTTCTGCTTCAGTCCTCTCTTGCTTTTTCTTTGCTTTACTAGAATGTATGTGTTTGGTGGCTGGGTGCCTCTTGTCATGGACGATGTCAAAGTGGCCACACACGAGAAGGAGTGGAAGTGTACCAACACACTGGCTTGTCTCAACTTGGGTATGGCCTTCTCAGGCTTAGAGTGGTGAGGGGTGGGGTGGCCCTGGGACATTTTTATTCTCATTTTTTAGGGGGGTGGGCTCATCTTGAGACAGGGTTTCTCTTTGTAGCCTTGGCTGTCCTGGGCTTGCTTTGTAGACCAGGCTGGTCTTGAAGTCACGGAGACCGACCCCCCGCCTCTGCCTTCCCAAGTGCTGTGATCACAAGTGTGCACCACCACACCTGGCTATCACTTTATTACGATATACACCTTTGTTTCTAGCATCCAGGAGGCAGAGGCAAGTGGATCTCTTAAGTTTGAGACCATCCAGTTTTTCATAGTGAAACCCCATCCCAAAAACAAAATACCAAACAAAAAAATTGAGTTGTTTTATTTTGACATTGGATTCACACATTTTCTTAAGATCTTTAATGTTCAAGGAGTTATATATTCCAAATAACTTTTCAGCTCATGGCTTAATTTTCTTCTTAGGTGTGTTGCCTTATTTTTCTGTTTAGTTTTAATTTAATACTCCAATAACTTTACCTTTCGTGACAGTGAAAGAATAGAGGGCCACTTTTGATTTGGGGGACAGGTTTCTTTTGTCCTCTGTGTGACTCTAGCACCTGTGTACCTCTAGATACCATGGCCTGGGAAACCATCCTGATGGATACACTGGAGGACAACATTCCTCGAGCTCGAGCTGGCCACTGTGCTGTTGCCATCAATACTCGCCTGTACATCTGGAGTGGCCGTGATGGCTACCGTAAGGCCTGGAACAACCAGGTGTGCTGCAAGGACCTATGGTATCTGGAAACAGGTAAGGTGCTAGGCCACTGTTATTCCCGCTGCTAAAGCGTCTCTACTCCCTATTGTTGAATTAGTGTTTTGTTTTGTTTTGTTTTGTTTTGTTTTGTTTTCCTATACCATCTCTAGCTCCTAAATAATGAGATTGGAGACCTGTTAACGTTTATAATGAGCATTAGCTGGGTAGATTCTCATTTATTCTAACCTGTCTGTGCCAGCTTGGCCTAGTTCCCAGTCACATTCCCTGTTACCTGTCCTCTAGTCTTGCCCTAGCTACTCCTGCCCTCATGGACACCTCCATGACACCCCCAGGGACACCTCCCCATGCTGTCCCAGCGACCTTCTCTCTCTCCTCCCTCCCTTTCACCCCCTTTTCCCACCTGGGACCCCACACACACCTGGATTATAAGTCCCACCTTAACTGCCCTGTATGTTGTTCTACTCTTTATTGACCAGTCAGAGGTAACGGAGAACAATTATTACACAACATCGAGGCAGGAGATCCTTTGAAAGTAATGACAATACCAGAATCTGTTTTCATTTAGCTCACTGCTAGTTTAGAAGTTCAGCAATTACCGATTGATGTGCAGAGACAGAGCTTCATGTAATGTGAATGAAGGTCATCTATACACCTATCTTAATAACTGGTTTGTTGTATTACAGAAAAGCCACCACCCCCGGCTCGAGTACAACTAGTCCGAGCCAATACCAACTCGCTGGAGGTTAGCTGGGGCCCAGTGGCAACAGCCGACAGTTACCTTCTGCAACTCCAGAAATATGACATTCCTGCCACGGCTGCTACGGCCAGCTCCCCCACTCCCAATCCAGTTCCATCTGTGCCTGCCAACCCTCCCAAGAGCCCTGCGCCAGCAGCAGCTGCACCTGCCGTACAGCCACTGACCCAAGTAGGCATCACACTTGTGCCCCAGGCTGCCACTGCACCTCCAAGCACGACCACCATCCAGGTCTTGCCAACAGTGCCAGGCAGCTCCATTTCTGTGCCCACTGCAGCCAGGACTCAAGGTAAGTCATGAGGGCCTAGTCACTAAAGATATTCATTGCCTGAATAGTGGGTGCTCTGCTGTTCTTGGTGGATTTTAGCTTCAGGCTTATTCTTGAGATTAAGGGTAAGAGTGCTCTGTCTTGCTGGTGGCTTCTTGGTGGATTTTAGCTTCAGGCTTAGTCTTGAGATTAGGGGTAAGAGTGTTCTGTCTTGCTGGCAGGGACTGTGCTGAGGGCCTTGAAAACTCATACGTAAAGAACTGAGCAGAGTGGTGGGATATGTGTGGAAGAGGACCTCCTAAGGATCAACACTCTTTCTCATCAGGTGTCCCTGCTGTTCTCAAAGTGACTGGTCCTCAGGCTACAACAGGAACACCACTGGTCACGATGAGACCTGCCAGCCAGGCTGGAAAAGCCCCTGTCACTGTGACCTCCTTGCCTGCCAGTGTGCGAATGGTTGTGCCCACACAGAGTGCCCAGGGAACGGTGAGGATCTGTTACTGAGGGGGGCTTTGTGGTGACCCAAAAGTATAAACATAGTTCTTGTCTGATCTGTAAAAAAAAAAAAAAAAAAAAAAAAATATATATATATATATATATATATATATATATATATATATATATATATATATATATTATGTGTGTGTGTATGTAGCACACACACACATACCCTGGGAATATAGCTTATTGATAGAGTGCTTGCCTATCGTGCATGAAGCCTACCAGCTCTCATCATATGCGTTAGTTGTTTTGTAAGGTACTATCGCATCAAAACTGGCACACATCTTAAATCCTAGTACTCGGGAGGCTGAGGCAGGAGGATCTCTGTGAGTTCCAGGACAGCCAGGGATACACAGAGAAACCCTGTCTCAAAAGAACCAAAAAGAGAGAGAGAAAAAAAATTAATGCCTTAAGGGGGCCTTGTGATAGTGTGATCCTTGAGGCATTTTCAGTGTAGCCTTCCTGATTTGGAAGGGAACGGGGAAAATCTGGTTAGCTGGATTTGACCCAGGGCCGTGCTAATGAGCTCTATTTAGTGCAAAGATTGTGCTTTGTTTTAGTGTTTGAGTCTTGTTCTATAGCCCAAGCTTCTACTGATTAGAGGGATTCTCCTGACTCAGCCTCCTGAGTGCTAGACTTCTAAGCATGAACCATCACACCCAGCAGTATGGTGGTGGTGGTATTAATGGTGTTATATGTGAAACTCATTACTCCCTGCATGCTAAGAATGAGTTCTTATACTGCGCTACATCTCCAGTTCTGGCTATGGTCTTTTTCTTTATCTCTGTAGTGCTGAGGACAGAACCCTGTTAGGAAAGTACTTCACAGACAAACTACACCCCTAGCTTTTACTTTTGAATCAGAGACTCACTGAGCTGTGATCTCTCTGCTTCAGCTTCCTGAGTAGCTATGATTACAAGCATGTATTCCAGGCCTAGCTTGACTATGGTTCTTTGCTTAAAAATCTGTTCCGGGGTTGGGGTTATAGCTCAATTGGTTGTGTGCTTGCCTAGCATGCACAAAGCTTTAGTTTAGGCTCAGTTTCTAACACTGTGTAAGCCAAGTATGTGCTTGCATGTTAGTAATCCCAACATTTGAGAGGAGGAAGCAGGAAGATCAGAAATTGAAGGTCCTCTTCAGAGCAAGTTTGAGGCCAACCATGAAACCCCTTTTCAAAAGACAAAACAAAACAAACCAAAAAGAAAAAAAACAAAACAAAACAAACCAACCAAACAAACAAACAAAAACAACTCAAGAGCACTTGGCAGGCAACCTGCCTACTTGTTTGCATTAGGAAAAGTCAAGGGATGCTGCTGAGCCCTCCTGGCAGGTTCTGAAGGGGTCATTGAGTTGGGAGGCAGGTGGCAGGTGGAACCCCTGCAGCTCACATGCTTTGTGCCCACCACAGGTGATTGGCAGTAATCCACAGATGAGTGGGATGGCTGCATTGGCTGCTGCTGCTGCTGCCACACAGAAAATCCCTCCTTCCTCAGCACCCACAGTGCTGAGTGTCCCAGCAGGCACCACCATTGTTAAGACAGTGGCTGTGACACCTGGCACAACCACTCTTCCAGCCACTGTGAAGGTGGCCTCCTCCCCTGTAATGGTGAGCATTTATCTTCTGAGCCTGGTTATGAGCTTGCACAGCCCTGGGTTTGGTGACTTCTATGATCAAACAAGCAGTGGCCATTTGTTCTGGGCTTTGGACCACCCTTGAGGCAACTGGTTTAAAATCGGTCCTGGTATGGGCTGTGGAACATGCAGTTGCCATTAAGGGTATCCAGCTTTAGGTAAGACCTATGGGGAGTTAAGGCTGCTCTCTTGCTCAGCCAACCAAGCAGAGTGGACAAGTGGACGAGCAGGGCTATAGCTAGTATGTTGGC